>NC_140632.1:39807558-39997558 GCF_057382275.1 Copadichromis virginalis
GGATCGTACTGTGCTGCAATGTCTGTTTTATGCCCTAAAACCAGTTTTTTCTTCTTCTTCTGTTTTTTTTCTTTGCTTTTATTTTATTTCTCGTTTTGTAGTTCTTTGAAAAAACTTTTTCCAAAGTGAAGGTCAGGGACGGCCTGTGTCTTCGTAAGTAAACACTGATTTTGTACGATACACACAGGGTAGATGATAAATAGAATGTAGTTTGCTCATAGATAATTATTCTAGCTGGAATATTTTCAGAACATCTTCTTCTTTCTTTTTTTTGCATATTATTGAAATCTGTTGTATCACTTAGCTTTCACAGCCCTAATATGACCTACAATTTCCTCGAGTGAGTCCACTCACGCAGTGTTATTGTGCGTTTTCAAATGAACCTACAACCTGGATTAACTCGCACAGCACACATTTCCATAAACACACATTCCCAAGCTCAACGGTACCAGTGTAGTGGTGAGATCTTCACTGGGCAAACCTTTGATCTCGCCTCGTCTCTTGTGTCTGTTTGACGGCCAGCTCTGCATGCGGAGCCAGTTTTTAATATGGCAGCACACCCTGGGTCCCAGAGTAACAATAAACTTTACCTTCAACTGTCAGCAGGTCTTAATCACTGGGATTACTAGAGCACTAAATGTTGGGTTCTTGTTAATATTCCTGCCGGTGGGGGGAAAAAAGAACGTAACAGGGAAACAGACCCAGAGATACGTATCGCCCGTCCCTCAACAGAAATATCCTTTGGAGTTTAAAATCTCATTTTCATCACTTTCAAATATGGCGCAGAAGTCGAGAAGCAAAGAATAAGCCCCAGTTTCAATGAATGTGGACAATCACAATGGGATTCTTTTTTCGGCTGCAGCCCCCCCCCAACACACACACACACACAAATGTGAGATCGGTCATTTTCAAAGAGCCTTCAGCGGAGCTGTTATTTGCTGTCCCGTGAGGTATCATAGCCGGAGCTCACCAAGCCAACTAATGGAGCTTCAGAGGGCTGCAAATGGCAGCAGCAAGCGCACAGGAACCTCTGCGAGCGAAATAGAAATCCATTTAGTTTAGTTTCCCCACGGAATGTAAAGAAACAAGATGCACATTACAGAGTAAAGTTATTATTATTATTACTATTATTATTTGTAGTAATAGTAGCAGTATTGCTTCACCAGTTTTGGTAATTTTTTAAAAAACAGTATTTATACTGCATAATATAATATTCTCCTTTTTTTCCTTTATTATTATTAGTATTTTGTATTTGCTGCAAAGTTGCGTCTACTGTATCTGTATTTTCCATTTCTTTTTTCAAAATTAGAATTAAAGCGGGGATGTCACTCGCACGTTTTGTGTTTGTTTCTTTGTCATTTTGTAGATTTTCTTTACATTCTCCCAAAGCGCTGAGACACGAGAAACGAGCACAAACTCAGGCTGACAAATTTCAATGTTATCCATATATTCACACGCCCTGAAAATGGCGCCTAGCGGAGTGGAGCGTGCTGTTTCAGAAGCAAAATCCCTGCTCTGCTGGGTCCAAATATTTTACCATAGCTTAGCTGCTCCACTAAAATCTGCACTTGTGTGCACTCCATTGCTCCTTCATCTTGCTTTGAAAACACCACTGGATTAGAGGCCGTTGTCTCAGGACTCAAGCGGCTTGACTCCACTGTGACACGGGTCTCACGCCCGTGTCATGTTGCGGGGATAGTCGACGGGGAGAGGGGAGAGAGGGAGCGAGCTCTAAACAATTCAGGCCTACGCTCTATAGGGATGAGCCACTGAAAGGTTGGCTCTGTGAACAAGTGTTCATGCATTTTCATCAACAGTGATATCATTCACAGGGAATGCAATTCAGGTTGGTTTGAATGAACACGTTAAGTAACCAGGAGACAGCCATTTATGTAGGATCTGCTGTATAGCCAGTGTTTGGGCTGTGCATGGCTGCGTTCTGGTAACACGTGCAAAATGGCTTTGTTTGCATTTTATTCATTTCTTTTTTTCCAACGTTTGCATCCCTGTTCATTCAGCTGTTCTCCACGTAAATGAGCCTACCTTATTTCTGGTTTCTAACAGTCTACAACAGATTTGAATGTATGAATAAACCCAAGCAATCACATGGCTGTGAGATCCCCAAAAACCAGCGCCACATGAATATTTTCATAAATAACTTGTGTTTTGCTTGAAAGGCAGGGTTTCCTCACACGTTCCTCTTTAGTTTTTTTGACACAAAGCTTGGCGAGTGAAGCGAATATTATCAGGCAGAGACGTTTCCATCACTCTATTTCTTTTAGCTAATTAAATTGCCATGAATCCTGCTATCACAGTGTTAGCACCACGGATATATGATGGTAGGCTTTATTGAAATGATTTCCATGGGTGTTTGTCTCACTCCTGGCTGTGTGGCAGAGAGACTCGGGGAAAGGGTTTGGGAGAGATGGAGTGGGGGTGTGGGTGAGGCATGGGGGGGGGGGGGGGGGGAGGGAGAATATGAAATTGATTAGCGAGCTGGAATGGAAAATAAAGACTTCATCAGGATCACTTTGTGCAGTCCTCACAATCAGCTGTGAAACAATGCAGCCACCCTAATGAGGACAGAGAGGCAGGGAGCGTGTGTGCATCTGCGTACCTGCGCTGTGTTTGTGTGCGGCTCTATTTGCTTGTGTTGCGGCACTGAAATGAAAGCCAGAGGAATCAGACGGGGCGAGGGTTTACGTCACAGTCACTCAGATCCCCCGCGTCGTTCACAGAAAGTTTTCAAATCAGAAAACTCTGTACCGCTGTTACGCCAACCTTCAGGCAAAGAATCAAATCACTCTCCTTTTAAACTGTCACTTGAGTGCTGTTGAGTTTAATTTTTCAAGTCCCATCAAAGATTACAAGTTTAATTATTGCAAACATTTGCAGTGAAGGACAGTGTGAGTGGCACCCTTCTGTGCGAAAGGTCTCACAAAACAAAAATGTGAAACAAAAATTAAAAATGCTTAACTCGTACGCTACAATAAAGCATCAGAAAAATACAGAAATCTCACATTTTTATAAAGTTGCAATTTGAATTTAGTTTTTCAATTTGACTCTTTTTTTTATTTTATTTTTTTATTTTATTTAATTTATTTATTTTTATTTATGATTACATTTTAGTAAAAAAAAGATTGGAAATTAATTAAAAAAAATAAAATGTTTTATTCCACTTTCTGACACACAAGATATTTTTTGTGAACGCACTGAAATGTAAAATACTGCCACTATAATTTTATCATATTTTTTTTTAGCAATAACATAATTCAACTGTGTTGTGCAAAATACAATAATATAATGCATTGAAACCATTGCAGTTTGTGTGGTATTGCTGCAGTATGTTTTAGATGGAGTTTATGCTTTAAAATGTCTGCATTTTATCAAAATAAAAACAAAAGCACACATGTGTAGATCTTGTTTGCTCAGTGAGGCAGTTACAGTTGGTGGTTCACATTCACCGGCCGGATTATGACACCTTAACATTATGTTTTCAGCTGGGTTGTCACTGCTGCAGGAACATTAACAGCCCAGTCTCCTCCCTGTACCTGAAAATCCACTGAAATACATTTAAAAAAACCTGATGCTCGGCACATATAAAATATAGAACGCAGTACTGGACACAGCTTTGGAAAAAAAAAATCGTGTTCATGCACTGCAGATATAAATGAATTTAAATATATTTGCAAGGCCACCGCAACTGAGCAAAAGGACACAATCATTTCATGTTTTCTTTTAAAGTCGCCCATCTTTGAAAGTTACTTTAGGTTATCATCAGCGTGCCAGTAACTTTGTTAGGCTGTGCGTATTTATAACATGCTCGAATACACGAGATCGTAATTTAAAAGGCTAATTGTGAAGTTCTTACTATCGACACCATGGACATTTATGAGATTCATTAAATTCAAGTCTTCAAGCGTGAGAGAAAGAAATGCACCAAACTGGGGCATGTTGCACTAACCAATCATGGGGTAGTATCATTAAAGCAGGTGGGCCAATCAGGAGCCAGCTGCAGGTCGTGCTGACGAATCGCTCACAACTTTTTCTTTTTTTTAACTCTCCATTCTCTTCTCCTCACTTATCTCCATGCTGATAGAGGATTCTGACTGAATGTGAGAATGGCTGTATTGCCAAAGTGTTGCTCTCACACTCTCCCCTCCCCTGGTTATTTTGGTATGTTAGAGAAAGTGTGGCTGACTCCTGGAAGAAACCCTCTGGCGACTGCTATTTATAGGGAAGAGACAGTCACATTTGCATCTGGAGCTTATGAGGGAGAGAGAGAGAGAAAGAGGGAAGCAAGAAGGATACAGTTGATTTTGGAAATAAATAATTTATCCCGTAACCCAAGTTATTTCTTTCCAGGACAAATAAAAGAAGAAAGGGGAGTGGGAAGTAGGCAAGAAGAGCGACTATGTCCAGATTCTCTTTTCTTGCCCATAAGTGAAAAAAGCTACCTTGAAATAAGACAGGCTGACCCAAATTGAATTAAATTGATTTGGATTCTCCTGAGTCTGCTTTTTCTCCCCACAGTGTACACAGTATTATCCTCCATTTCCTGTGACAGTGTCATGAGCAGTATGCATTAGTCAGCTCCTTATTTAAAAAAAACAACTCTGAAGCTATGGTATCGATTCTTGTGCTTCAATAATTGAGCCGCCGATGCAGAACAGTGACGTCCCTGTTGTTCCTTGTTTTTGGCGTTGAAAGTGCATCTCCCCTCGAGGCCTGCTTCACAAAGAATAAACCAGGGTTTGCCTGTCAGATCAGCAAAAAAAATAAAAGGGCCATAGTGCTGATTTCAGTCAGGCTGTGTTCAAGATTCAGGTTTGATTCCTTACAGGGAATATTTTAAGAGACGAGAAAGAAGCTAAGAGTGCCACAAAAAAGGAGTGTGTTGGTTTGCTGCATGTGAGATTTGCGTGCAGAGCGTGGACACGGCGCGCACAGACGCACCGCTCGCTACGTCACTGAGAGCATCACAGAGAAGGGGCCTCTCAGGCACATCTTCCACGAGAGACTGAGCGAGAGCGAGCGTGTGAGCTAGTGTTCGGTACGTGCATGTGTACGACTGGCCTTACTGTAAAAACCACAAAAAGTGACCGGTCCCGGAGCACTGGGGTTCAGCGACACATTACGACGGCATAATTAAAGAGCGGCGCTGAAGTGTGAAAGGAGTTGTGTTCTCGGGGCTTTCAAATGAGCCCATTTACATCCCCGTTGTTGTTGCAATTTTTTTTTTCAGACTGGGGGGGGGCTTAAGATATAAATATGTTAATGTGTGTTTACCCCCCATTCACCGCAAGGGCACGGGCACATTGAGTGTGGCGGAGCATGCTGTTGTGTGGTGCAAGGGTTTGGTGAGGTCTTGGCGGCGGGGGGGGAGTTAAGGAAGAGAAGCAGAGGGAGAAGTGGAGAGGGGTGTGGAGGGGATAAAGGGGTGGGGGTGAGGCGTATACATTATTAACTACGACTTCATCACATGTTCCCAGTTTCTTGGGGACTTATTATTCCGAGGCGCTTTAATGAATAACAAGAAGAGAGGGCAGAGGGAGAGAAAGTGAAAGGGAGTGATTGATGAAGCAAGTGCAGACACCGCCACCAGCTGGATGGCTCCAGTACTGCTCCACAAACAGGAGCCGCAGCAGGGAGATATACTGTTTCTTTCTTCCTTTTTTTTAAATAGCCACAAAGGGCAACAACCTCTAAAGTGTCCCTGGCATTAGCATTTGACAAGGTCTCCGCCTGCCATGCCGCATATAGATTGGGATTTGCTTTGTCAAGGATACTTGTCAAGCGGGCGCATGACAGCCAGATTTCATGAGCTCTGTGCAACAGCGAGGTTGGACATCGAGGCGGGCACTCTGTAAAGCCTCCCAGTGGGTGTGTGTACTGTTTGTGTGTCTGTGTATGCGCGCGTGTGTGTGTGCACTTCTCCCTTCTCAGGGAGAGGGAAGGTATATTTGAGTTGGGGCAAGTCTTTGTGCTTGAGAGTGTTTGTGTTTGCAGGTGTGTGTGTCCATACTTGCTTGTGTGATTGCAAAATAAAATCAGAGGGTAAGATTCACTGTATCCAAGGTGACTGCTGCTTTTGTTTGTCTTTGTGAGGGCATTTCGGTTCGCAGTTACTTTAGACAAGTTTACCCTCTCACAGAAGGAGAATTGACGTTACTGCGTGATTCCCTGTCATATCAGCCAATGTCTGCTGGTTATTACACATGCAGAAGGAAAACAGGAAGAGAATGAAAGAACAAGGAAAGATTGAATTAGGCAGAATTTTCAGGAGTTTTTTGCAACGCGTATAATCTTGTGTTACTGCGCACTTGATGCATCCTGCATAGATTTGTGAAGGATTTCACACTGAGCAGCCTCCGCCTGCTGCGGGGTCTCAGAACAGAGAACGAGGGCAGGGCGAGCGAGCTGGGGGAAAGTGAGGACCTTTCGGGGGAAGAGGAAAAAGAGGATGCAATATCACAGGTTGTCAGGTCCGTTTACAGAGCGGCATGATTCAGGCCCCCCAAACTCCCCGCTGCTGCCTTTCATTCCGACTGCAGTGTAGAGGGCCATTGTACGGGAACTCATAAGAGAATAACAGCTTTTATACTTTTACCTGATCCCTTCGCCTGTCCGAGCCCCCCCCAGCTCTTCCTGGCTCCAATCCAGATGAGTGAATTTCTGGCAGCGTGCACCACATTAAGGCCACCAACCTTTTCAGAACCATTTGCTGTCCTCAAGAGTGAAAGGTTTTCTCATTAAGGAGTAAATATAATAGCTAGTCCTTTAAAAATGTGTTTTAATTGTTGCACTAATGAACGCCCAAAGTTCAACCATCCATAATGGATTTTTTGTTTGTTTTCTTGCTTGTTTGTTAGATTTTTCAGTGTAATGCACAATGCAATGTTTATTCTTCACAATATAAAATGCGTTCTTAGGT
Source organism: Copadichromis virginalis (assembly GCF_057382275.1). Taxonomy (NCBI): domain Eukaryota; kingdom Metazoa; phylum Chordata; class Actinopteri; order Cichliformes; family Cichlidae; genus Copadichromis; species Copadichromis virginalis. The sequence goes on from NC_140632.1 coordinate 39,814,493, forward strand.
CAGGTCATCCAAACAGTTTGGGTTTGTGCTTAGTAGATATTTAGTAGATACGTGTTAATCAATGAACAAAAAGTCACATGCAGCTAACATTATTAAAAATTGCTTAAAAAGTGCTATTTGTACACTTTAGCACAATTGCAGTCTCCCAAAAAAAGATGAATTATCTTCTAAGGAAGACATCAAAAAGACTGAACATAGAGAAATTTGTATCCTCAGTGACAAAAGAGGTTTGCATTAAGCGAGCACAATAAATGAAATGACAGAGTGCATTAATCATGGTTTCAGTGTGTTCTCAGTCGTCGCCTTAATTTTGACGCCACTCCAGATCAGAAGCAGCAAAAGTTAGTGAAAGGTGACGTCTTGTCAGAACATGAATAGCAGCCGCTCGTTAATGGCCTCAAAACTTTGACTTTCAGTCTCCCACAAATGACCACAGTCTGGCCTGGTCCTCGTCATCTTTATTTTGTAACCCTAACCTCATCTGCAGCTGTTTTCGCAGCCCTTTGATTTTCCCTTTTCTTCTCAACAATTGGGCCAACTGGTACTGCGTTGCACAAAAGGCTGCTGCTTGTCCTCTGTGATGTGTGACAGCTTAACTGTTTCTTCGCTTGCCCGAGACGGAGTGCCGCAAACAAGCAGCAAAGTCCCAGGGTTTCAGCTGGTGACTTCTTACAGCCAGACTTCATAGAATTGGGTAATCGTGTTTATTACAGGAGGTCGGAGGTCACGCGTCGCCTAATGACCTCAGGCGGGCCGTTCTGTCAGGACCGGCTGCAGAGAAAAGCCGTTTGGCGTAAAAGAGAGCGGCTGGCACACTCGTTTGCATAGGAGAAGAAGGAGTTTGGGAGAGTTGCAAGGTTTACACCTGTAACCTGTCACTCAAGGCCTGTCATCGCCCATCTCAGCCATTCATCATGTTCATAAAATCATTAATCTCAGTCTTTCTCAGGAGCAACTGGTTACAGATGGGATCTAGCCCCATCTCTCACCGCTAACCGATACCTTCATCTGTTACGTCTCTGTACTGAGGCAGCTTACATCCATGCTGACATGTTACAATCTGAAATTAAAGCCTGTAGTCAGTTCAGGAAAAAAACACCTCTTTTTTTTGTTTCCCAAGGTAGTAGCATGCACTTGCAATGAGCAGTGACACATAAATGTATCAGCAGCTTTTCCAGGTGATGAAAACCAGGATGAGTTCTCATGCAGCCTCAAGACTAAATCATCTATCATGTTGTCGTACAAGACTGGACAAAAAGATCACACGCGCAAAATAGAAAGCAATGGGTTCGTACATTGGCCGCAGCAGAGGTAATCTCCAAAGACTTGGCTTTATTGCCTCTCTCAGCCCTATAATGATGTTAGGACTCTGGGCTGCTTTGGTTTGTCGTGCTCCGACTCCCCAGCCAGGCTCCATTTGGCTTTGGGGAAGGAGGTGATATTGGCCAGACTGCTCTGAAATTTCCCCTAACGGGTCAAGGCTCAGTTTGCATTGCAGGAACACATAATGATGCATGTACACAAGGCAGTGCATAGACTAATGCAGAAAAGACACACACCTTTCCTTACCTTTACAACATTAAATATTCTTTTATGACATTTTAATTATTTTATGACTGCACCAATTACATCAAATGCAGTTATAATTAGCCAGTAAGTGGGGTGACATAGTCGGTGTCTGGAAAACATTAGACATTTAACTTTAGTGTGAAAAATGGCTAGCTGCAAAGCACATTTGTAACGTGTGCTCCACAGTGGAGTGGCACATGTGAAAAAATGTGATGCGACTTGATTGGGTAATACTGACTCTATTGTGAGCTGACCGCTTAGAAGCAAACACACAGATTAAGAAAATCTCTTCAATCTACTCATCTGTGATCAATATTTCCCTTTATTTTCTCATTTGGTAAAGTTTGGCTAACTTTGCCAAATACCGGATTTTCAGCACTATAAGGCGCACTAAAAAGCCTTTAATTTTCTCAAAGATCGACAGTGTGCCTTATAATCCAGTGCACCTTATGTATGAATTCTGGTTGTGGTCACTGACCACGAACCATTTTATGTGGTACACGGCGCTCAATAATCTGTCAAAAATGTTTTAGTATGACTTTGGTAAGCTTTGAAGCCGCACCGCTTGATGGATTGTCAGAGCATTACGGCTACCGTAGTCCAGTGTTGCCAACTCCTCAGTAAGGAAAATCGCTATTGGTTGTCCTAAAAGTCGCTAGAAGTCGCTAAATGACGTCATCGCCTAATTTGCATAATTGGTCATGCTAATCTAATTGTAACCTATGTTGTTGGAGAGAGAAATAACATCCTGGAAGAGACATAAAGTGAGTAAAAAACGTCCTAAATGCATTTAGAGTTTAAACGCCTCATAGTGATGGGATTTCCGACTCTTTTTAGAGAACCGGCTCTTTCGGCTCGGCTCACTAAAAAGAGCCGGCTCTTTTGGCTCCCAACCGGCTCTTCAGGTTGTTTTGTTGCTTTAATTAATTTATTGTTAACAACAATATAAAATTATGCGCAAAAGGAATTACTAATGTAAAAAAAGCAAACGTGGTTTTACTTATATATGTTTATATATAAATGTATACGGTGGCCAGTAGAGACAAAGCATGTACGAACTCCAAAACACATTTCTAGCGTTAACTGACCTTCCAAAACAGAGCTACCTAGATCACTTAAATTACACAACTGAACGCATATGTGTATTGTTTGTGTATTTATACACAAGCATTCATATATATTCTAATAATTTAAAAAAAAGTTCATTTACCTTTTACTGCCACACACCAAATCCGGTCGTTGATACTTCCGGGTTTGTACGTTCTTTGGAGCTTGTACATGCTTTGGAGTTTGTACGTGCTTTGGAGTTTTTACATGTTTTGGATTTTTTTACGTGCTTCAGGTTTGTACGTGCTTTGGAGTTTTTACGTATTTTGGAGTTTTTACATGCTTCGGGGTTTGTACGTGCTTTGTCTCTAGCGGTTACCGTAAATATACTTTTATTTATTCACTCCACATAAAATATAATAAATAAATCATATAATACAAAAAACAACCATTTACATTTCAACTTTTAACAATTTAAACGTTCAGTTTTTTCCTTTTAAACAAATTTAAAGTGAAACAACACAAAACACTGCAAACCACAACACAATTAAATATAAATTAAAATATGAAAACAAAAAGAAGATGCACATTTTCTCTCATATGGGCCTGCATGAAAAAACTTTCTGAATCCTTTATCATCCGCAACTGAAAATAGTTGTGGATGATTACTATACTTTTCTAATGTGACGTTGTTGTCCCTGGCTCTCTTTCTCTGTCTCTCCCTCCCGCTCTGTTCCTGTGCTACTGCGAGTGTAACTACCGCCCCTCTTCCCAGCGCAAAGCACAAGACTCGCATGCGGAGTGAAGCGGGAAAAAAGTGTGAGAGAGAGAAAGAAAAAAAAAATACGGCTCTTGTTGTTCACTTCAAAGACCCAGCTCTAAGAGCCGTTTCGTTCGTGAACGACACATCACTACTGCCTCAGGTCCCAAAGTCAAACGAACACTGCAGCATCAATGAGAGTTAAAAACTGACTAAATTCTTTCATTTTTAATAAAATGATCAGCGTTGCTGCTTTACCAGGTGTAACAATTAAGTTTAACATCCAGGCATCCATTAAAATAGAACTGATTACATTTAACAAAGTTAGAAGTTAGCAGGAAGTTAGCTCGCTAGCTTCCACCTAAGCATGATATAGCATGTTCTGACTGAGAGATTTCTGAAAAAATTCAAAACGTACAGCTCTGCTATCACTTCTAACATAAATGAAGACAGAAAATTAAACAGCAGTGACGTTTGTAGGGTTACTGAAGTTGGGCTAGCTGGTATATAATGATGTGCTACATGATCGCTAGCAACACAGCTATGTTAGCATAGCATAAACATAGTGAAGCTGAAGGATGAACGCGAACAGTTTTCCACTCGATAAAAGTTCACGTGAGGGTTCCTGATGGTTAGAGACAAATGCAATCGCATGGCAGGATGCTGTAAACGGACCAAACTTCAGTCAGGAGAACAACTGAGATAATCCATCCACAATACGAGGTTAGTCATTAATATACTGCAACAACATGGGAATAGAGCAGCTGAGAGAGGATTCAGCATTAATGACTCAATGGTACAGAAGTGGAGGAAGCAAGAAGAATGATTTGAGTAAAGTTTGACTTTTCTGACTTTTTTTTTTTTTCGCTTAATGTGCGCCTTATGGTCCGAAAAATACGGTAGTAGTCCACTCCCACGCCCCATAACCTTGGACTTTTTTTACTTTTTTCTGGAGTGCAAACTGTAATAAATGAGGAAAAAACCTTTTAAAAAATACAGCAGAGTATTATACGATGCTATCATTGTGAGTTTAGTGCAGAGTTGTTGTAAATGTGTTTCGGTACATGTGAGTATTTCCTAAAACAAATGATGCAGTTACCTAAAAGACACTACTCATCCCTCTCCCAAATTACATAGCTGTGACCGTGTGCACGGCTGCTCGTTCACGTGCTTTCTTTAGAATTTATCATGTCGTATAAAGTTGCTAAACTCTTCAGGGGGCTTTTTTACGAGCACTCTCAAAGACACACACAGCCCTGCTTAAGGGTTCAACAGTTCACATGGTCACCTTGTGAACTATCCTTCAACCTCTGTTAGACATCAGTGGGCCCTCTACACGCCAGAGCAAAGGGAGGACTTAAATGAAATAATAAATATCCGCGGTATGGCTCCCACTTGCGCGCCAGGCCACTCTGACCCCTCTCAGGACCTTCCAAGCCAGGCAGGAAGAGCCAGCGAGATACTTGCGGTGCGAGGATGTCGGGGTGGGGGGGGAGCTTGCTGTTCAGGTGACCCAGGAAATGCCTGGAAAAGGCTGGGGACCATCTGATTGTTTCAGTGAGGCCAGACGGCTCAGCACTGGTCAACAGAAAACTGGAGCCTTAGCTGAGCTAGGGTGAGCCAAGCTAAGCCAGGCAGCTGGCAGACATCACAGAAAATATGTTTGTGTGCTCTAGACAAAGCAGGTCAGGAGGGCTGTGATCCAGGAGGGAGAGAGATGGAAGAGGCAATGAAACAAAATGTGGGGGGAAAATGTGGAGGGCTACAGAAAGAAGACTTGAAAAGCATAAGCTAAGGAGATCAGCAAGACAAAAAACGCCTTGCTGCTGGCAGCGCTGGGGCCTTCCTTCATTTTATTTGATTTAGTTCATTAGATTTTTGGCTAAAAAAAAAAAAATGTTTAGGAAGTAAAACAAAGGTGTGATTATCACTGAATCTTCTGTGTTTCACAGAGTCTGTTAGCTGTAACACATGATATACAGCAACTCTTTTTTTGATCCTCCAATGTGTCCTTGACCCTGAACAGGACACCGCAGGAGTGACGTCTCCAGGCCCAGATGCTGCGGTCTAAGAAAACACGGCGTGGGCGAGCCCCTCTCTCTCTGAGGGCTCGGGTTCAGAGCTGTTATAACATGAGAGGACAGCAAGATTAGGTGAACGCATACAGCTGTGGCTGCTGTGTGTGTGTGTGAGGGAGGAAGAGAGGATAGAAAAGATTAGAAGATAGGTGATAGACTCAAGGAAAGATTGTGTTTGACACTTGCACGCATGCAAATGTGCGTACTTTAACACGCTTCATGTGTGCGTGTGTATGTTTGGCGAGGAAGCAGAGGTTAGAGGAAGGGAAAAAGGAAGATGACTGTAATTGTACCGGGCAGGATTTAGTCTGGAGTGTGGAGATGGTGAATCTGCATATGGTATGCATCCTTCAGCTGCCATCTCCTCTGTAGTCATACACATGGCTTAAAGTTAGCAGCAAGAAAAGGCACGTACACTTCCACCAGCAATAATGACGCCATACTTTCATAGTGTCTGTATGGAAGCATGTGGGTCGGAATAACAAACTAAAATGGATTTTAAAAAAAGTCAAACAGCTGGAAACATGGCAGCAGCGTCAAATAGTCAATCACATCCTGAACTGAATCCAAGCCCAGCTGTTTGCCAAACCTCATGCCAAGAGCGAAATATCAAAAAATTCTCTTCAGTCAATTTCCAAACATGAAAAGCAAAATCCCTGTTCAATTTCTGCTACAAACTGTGGTAATCCACGCACAGGAACCACAACACTTTCTCAGATTTTCTCTTTTTTCATATTACTGTATGAAAACATTTTTGATATTTAACTTAACACATGTTATTTGATTACATTTGTTCCACTGATGAAAGCTGTTTTTCATTCACTCAGAGCCATCACAGCGCCTGCCTGTGTTCTTACTGTATCGGTCTTTTTTCCCACCCTCCAAAGGCATCCAGAGACAGGCTTCAGTACAGCGCATTTCTAAACAGGCTGTCTATGGGGGGTTAGTTTGTTTTACTGTCCCTGCAGGAGGGCTGATGGGAGTCAACCGGGGTCAGGGCAGACTCCAACTTCATAGCAGTGCTTTGACAGAGGGGCGTAGCCTCTTCAGACCCCACAGATTGCTGGTTCAATAATGGCGCCAAGCACCGCTCTCAGGGAGGTCGTATACCCTTTATAGAGGACAACTTTAATCAACCATGGTTGAGCTGTTTGTGCTATTGTTTTAAAGGAGTAGTAAGTCACTTCTTTCTTATAGACTGTGTCAGTGTGTGCGGAGTGCAGCTGGACTTTCCGTACAGCCGCACTGTGAGACCTGGGAGGATGTTTTTCCTGTTCCTTATGAGAAGGTAACAGTAAAAATGAGAATCTAATTAAAAACTCAATTCACGCGCACCACTTTAGCACAGATAAAGCGACTTCTTTGTGTTGGGATGTATTGAGGCCATAGTTTCTACGCACTATTGTCACAGTCTTGCATTATGATGTCCTGCCCCTGGAGGATGTATAAGAGGAGTTTACAGGCATGGCGACAGCTCTTGGCAGATGTGAGCAGCTGGGCTCTGCAGAAGGGCTACTTAAAGAGGCCTTACAGGTGCGGTAATGAGCAGGTTTTTAAACCCCCCTCTCCGCCTCGCTCTTAATCAGCCTCGGGGCTATTTTTACCAAACCCGGCGGGCCCCTCGGGCTCATCCACCTTCGGTTGCTGAGAGAGGGCATGTTGTTTTCAATGAAGCACACATACACACACACATGGTGACAGGAAACACACTTGCATACATGCAAATTCAGTACGCACTCAAATAATCTCACATGGAAGCACAAGATGCCTACAAAGACATAGATGGCACAGAGTCACATGTTCTCACTGTGCCGGAGCTGTTGGAGGTTCAGAGTTTTGCCTGATAAATACTGAAGCTGGTAAATCCAGCAGTGTATCCTGTATGCATTGCATTTTATTTCATTTTGTTACCTGTTTACTGTATTTTTCACCGGGAAGCTTTCTGTTGCAAGTCATTAACCCTGGATCACTGAGTCATACTGGTTATCTGCACTGTTAACTTTATGCAGCCTTAAGCATTGTCAGTTTTACAGCCCTCTTACTAACAAAAACATCACCCGTGGCCTATCATACCACGCCGAAGGGGTTACGCCAAGGAGTCAAGCTGATGCGTTTCTTTGATGCACGACGGTAGCGTTTCTTTATAAAGACATCAGACTGAAGTTGCTGCTATTTCTCTCAGCACATTTTAGGCTGTTCATCATTTGTTTTCCAGAAAAGAAACGGTTGGGGAGGAAATAAGATGTTTTGTTTGTTAGTTGTTATGCAGAGGTTTTACTGGTCTGGGCCACTTGAGATCAAATTAAGGCCCCTGAACTAAAATGTCTTTGACACCAGCGAGTTACAGTTTTTTGTACAAAGGTATCAGAGTGTGCAGCCTGCGGCATCAGAAGAGAGGGAGAAAAGACGTAAAAAATGTATCGGTGTTAAATAGATTTTTGATCAGCAGACCTTTCTTCTTTTCTTTTTTTTTTTTTTACCATAGCAACAGTGTCTGATAGGATGTAATGAGGAAACACGGGATTCTTTTGACAGTGGCTTCATAAACCTTTTGAAGCAGTGCTTTTTTTCTTTTAATAAATATGTGAATTATACAATATCTCTTTACAGTTAATAGATATTAAGTTAAGAACAAGGGGCAAGAATGAAGCAGAATCTGCACTTCCTCTAGCTGCCACTAGGGGGTGGCCCCAGTTCCCATAAACCCCCATGTTATGATGCAAAACTTTACTATATTAAAAAGCTTCTTTACAATTTCGGCCTCTATGGAAAGTTTATAAAAACTCTTGAGCGGGGTATTAATTTTTTTTTAATAATTCATCTACTTGCGTAACTGAGTTATGGGCCTAGCTGTGCCGACTGACAGGAGTCATCAGAGTCTGCTAGGCCTCATCCAGTTCTTTGAGTCATTGTAATGGATCTCTTCAGTGTGTGTGTACTGTTGGAGCCTTTTGAAGCACTTTTAATGGGTAATCTGCAGCAAACATTTCGAAAGTGAATAACTGTTGGCTGATGGATTTTTGTTGACATCTAGTCCCAGTTCAATAATTGTGCCAGAAAACATTGTGGACACTACGCTGGTTTGAGTTAGTTACTCTTCAGCGTTGCAGAGATATTCTTGGTATATTTTCTGCTACGGAAAAGTTTGTGTTCAAGAACTGTTTTCTCCTATCTCTTCATCAATTATATTAAAACAAAATAAATGTACTTGTTGCTCAGCCAGTCCCATCTCTGACACTGGGGCAGTTGTACTGCAAAAACCAGTTTCGACCAAGGAGACAATCGGATTTCACCGCTGTGTGGTACAAACCTAAACCTAAGAGGTTTGTGACGTTGTGGGGAGTAAAATTCCTGTATTTTATTAACATTTGCACTAGGGCTGCTCGATTATGGCAAAAATGATAATCACGATTATTTTCACTGAAATTGAGATCTCGATTATTTGACGATATTTGTTTAACCCTTTAAGATCTACCATAGAACCAAGTCCGCCAGAGCTTATATTATTTTTTTTACATGCTGTAGTGCCATTTTTGGGAGCATTTCAAGTTGCATCAATACAACTGTTATAGCCCATATTTTAATAATATGTATGCATTAAGTCCATAGTAATTACATTAATTGCAAAAAAGTGCAATAAACTACAAAAAAATTGAAAATCGTTTTTGTTTTGTTTTTTACATATATTTCTACTTGGGGAAATTTAAGAGGCTTATCCCTCAAAACTTTAAATACAAAAAAGTTGCAAAAAAATAGTTTACAACAACAGGAAATTTATTTTGAGTGTCTTCATAGTTTTATTTTGGAGATACACCAATTTTTATATACTGCAGGAAAAACAAAAAACAATCCTATGATGCAAATTTGCAAAGAAAACAGCAGGTGCATCAAAATAAACTATTTCCAGCAGTGCAATTTGAGTTCTAAGCATCACAGCAACTATTCAGAAAAGTCAAACATGACCAGTATAGGCTTTTAAGGCCTACAAGTAAAAAACTACATTTTCCGCGAAAATGACGTCACTTCCGGTTTCGGACAGGAAATGGCGGACATGAGACAGTTCGCGCTGACGTCTGTTTCACTGTGGGAAGTGTTACGAACAGCTGATCGGATCGGCAAAGCGTGTTTTTGGAAAATTATATTTTTGTTCCTGCAAGCGCTTTTTATGCAATTTTTGCAAAGATTTATGTGGAAGGAAACCGTGACCGAGGACAAGCTGATGGCATCAGATGTAAGTACAACTCCTCCGGTTTCATATGCAAAACAAATTATTGCGCTAGCTTACGCGGTTCCAGTTCTACAGGGATTTAAAGGGTTAACAATAACAATGTATTGAATAATGACTTTAAAAATAATATAAAATAGTGTGCAGATACTGATAACAGTGCAAATGATTGCAATATAAAAAATAAATGAAAAATGTAAACGTCTATGTTTAGTGAACTTTGCAGTGTTGCTCTGTGGTGCAGCTACGACACCGTAGCAAAGTTTACACACTATGTCTACTTGATCCACGTCTGACTCCGCCAACCCATAATGTTTCCACACCACTGAAGATTTTTTTCTTTTTTTACCTCTCTTTTCAACCAACGGCAGTCACTCTCCTCTCCAAATAACTTCTGCTTAGCTTTCCGAGCTTTCCGAGCTTCCCTCGGGTCCTCTTAGTTGTTGTGATGCGTGTTCGAAATGCAGAGAGGTGCGCTCGATTTGCCACACGGAGCAGCGCGAGAGTAAAGGGAGGGGCTAATAATCGGCTCAGTCATTTTTAATGATCGTTGAAAGCCCAGATCGTAATCGTGATTAAAATTCGATTAATTGAGCAGCCCTAATTTGCACTAATTAATCAGTATCTGGGTCTCCACATTGCACCTTTATGGTTTACGAATGCAGGTTGCTAACCACGCTTTTGAGTGTTAGGCTAATAACTTCACACTCTGACCTTTGAACCCTATAAGGTCACTTCAGCCTCAAAAAACTACACAGCAGCAGCCAAGCGTGTCATGGTTGGCTGTGTGGCAGGCAGGCAAGCAGGAGTGGTGGATCCAAAATGCAGGACTCAGACACAGAAGTTCAACTTAAAGCGCAGCTTTATTGCTGGGAAAACCTCTTACTAAACTAAACTCACCAAAGGACAAACAAAAACGCTGGTGGACTAAAACACTGAAGCAGAAATACTGAACTGGAGCTAGAGCTGGAAACAAACCACTGGTAACACGGAGGCAAAACACACACAGCTTGTTGAGGGTACGACGCAACACTGACTCAGAGAAACACAGGGACTAAATACACTGGGAAGTAACGAGGAGAATGAGACACAGAAGGAGGGCACAGCTGGGGGAAATTAGAACTGACGAGACAAGCAAAGCAGGACACATTCACATAAGACACGGACCTACAAAGTAAAACAGGAAGGATCACACAGAGACGCGAACTTGACACAGTGGAGACAGCAACTAAGAAACACAGAGACATAAACCATAAGGCAGAGGACTCTAAGAACCGAGAGACACAGAGGGGAACTCAAACCTGCAGACACAGACTTACACATAACAGAGGGGACACAGAGAAACATGAAGGGCAAGGGATCGAAACTAGAAACTCACACCAAGTACAATAATACAAAAATCACAATGAACTAAAACGCTGGGTCAGGAGACCCAGGACCCTGACAAAGCGCTGACATTGAAGCTTCCATTATTGATGCATGATGTCATGCACACATCTTTAATGCTGTCTGTGGGACAGAAAAGGGATTTAAAAAAATCACATTGGTTCTTTTTTCAAAGCCATCGTTTGACATTAATGTAACAAAGACTCAGTTGTACTTTGCTGTGCAATCAATTCTATTGACTCTGACTACATCTCTTCAAGCCATCTTTTTCTATCCTTCCTCCCTCCGTGATTTCCAGCTTGACTGACACTGCCAAAGGTCAATAACATGCTTAGCGCATAATGCTACGACGCACACACAAATGCACATCGTGATACTTGGCAGCGGTGGAGAATCACGATCCTGGCACTTCGAGAAGAGCCGGCGCGGCGGGACATTAGCGCGGCGGCAGCAAACACGGGAGCTTCGTGAGATCGTTAAAAGTTTGCCACTGCCCAGCTTAGAGTGATTTTAGTCGGGCTTTTGGTACTCTGAACTCCAAGTTGGAAACACAGGAAAGCTTCTGATTGATGACTTGATTTTTAAACATGACACATCGAAGGGAGGTTTATGATTGCAGTCCTGCTCTGGCATCATCACTGGGGTACTAGTCATGCTTATTACTTGTGTATTGGCATGTTTACTTTACTGAAAAAAAATCTGTTGCTCCCCATCTGTCTCTCAGTCTGTCAGTCAGTTAAAGCCAACTATTTGTCTCTGTGTCTTTCTTCAAACCTTCTTTTTCCCCTTAAATACTGAAACTGCGAAGACCATTTGATCACAGGCATGAAAAGAGAGGATTGGGATTAATTATCCATCATTGCACATATTTGAGGAGCACAGTTCGAAGTTCAAGGCAACTCGTTTTAAGTTTTGCCTTCCACCATCAGCTAACTTTGAACCTCCTGAAATCCTCAGATGAGCTGTAACATTTACATCTGTTGGAGGCCTTTGAAAGTACTCCACAGCATTTTTAAATCAAATGGATTTTTTTTCTCCCCCCATTTGAAGTTCTGAACTGGAGACGCTCCTGCTTGTCGTCTCTTGCATACAGCAAACACAAAGTACAAGAAACTGTCCTTTCCTTTGGAGCTGTAGAGTCTATACCACAAGGCCACATTTTCCTCTAAGACAAAAGAGAGCAGAAATTAGTTATTAATCTGGTCATTCATCCTCCAGATTTATGCAACAAATCTGCTTCTACAGATGACGGTAGCTCAGTCCAGAAGCCTCGAGGCAGAGTTGTTCTGACACTCTTACCGATTACCTTGGCATCCTATCCATGTGACTTCCTAAATTACTTAGAAGATTTAACTACTGCTCTCCGAGAGTGCTGGCCACAACATGTTAGGAGCTACACATTTTTATTTAAACAACTTAGGGGTTGAAATGTTCAGTCGTAAGCGATGCGTAACCCTCGGTGGCAGCAGATCTCATCAGACCAAAAGTCACAGAGGTTTGTCTGTCAGTGCCGTTGGCAGGTTCTTACCACAGATTTATAAGTAACACATTCTAGTTGCTAGCTCGTTTAGTCGAGGCAAAAAAACAAAGTGTGAAAACAACAGTTTGTCATTTTATAGGTGATTATGTGCTGGACGGTTTCTTGGCTGGCAGCAGAAGCTTCCTGGAGTCTGCACTGGTTGCATGGCAGCTGGTCCCAGCCAAGAAATAATTATGCTCATAAACCCCCTTAAAACACTAAACGGATGTTTTGAAACATCAGTTTATGCATGGAATAAACAAACAGTATATAATATGTGAATTAACATGCTTTAGAGAAATGGTTTTGTCACTTGTGGGCCATTTCCAGATTTTCATGCGACCGGTAACCACATGGCGTTAACTTGGTCTGTCAAACAGAGGTTTGAGGTAACACTGTACAAATACTCTACCGAGGTACAATTTTTTAAGTATCTGTACTTTACTTAATTATGTATTTGTACACAAATATCTCCTTACATTTTAAAACGATGCTTGTTCGGCTTGACCGAATTTGAGGAGAGCTATTCACATCAGCGTATGCTTTCAAACATCAAACCTGTTGAATGGAGGGAGCAATAACACAGAACGCCGGGGTTTATCACGTACAACAGACACGAAAGAGTTAAAAGCATCAGTTATGGTTAATTCTCTATAGTGAAGGTTTCAAGTGGACGACATTTCTGGTGCAGATGTCCATAAATTGTGATATCAGTCAGTGTTGTGCATTACTTTACTTTCCCGTTATTCCATAAAACGACCTGCACTGTCACATAATTACCAGACAACAATATAAACCTACAGTTTACCAACATAAATCCGTGTCCTATAGAGCAGCGGTCCCCAACCCCCGGGCCTCGGTCCGTGAGTCGTTTGGTACCGGGCCGCGAGAGTTGAGGCTCAGGTGTGAAATGTCTGGTTTTCAGTGTTTTTATCGGTTTTCAGTGTTATTTTGTTATCGTTTTTATCGTTAACTCTGTTTCCCTGGGTCTTTTCCCGTGTGTTATGAATAAATCTTCTTTTTCTTTGTACCAGTACTGGTTTTATTTTGTTGTATTTATCCGCGACACCTTAAAGGCCGGTCCGTGAAAATATTGTCGGGCATAAACCGGTCCGTGGCGCAAAAAAGGTTGGAGACCGCTGCTGTAGAGTAGCGGTCCCCAACCTTTTTTGCGTCACGGACCGGTTTATGTCTGACGATATTTTTAATTTCACGGACCGGCCTTTAAGTTATCACGGATAAGTAAAACTAAATAAAACCAGTACTGGTACCAAGAAAAAGAAGATTTATTCATAACACACGGGAAAAGACCCAGGGAAACAGAGTTAACGATAAAAACGATAAATTTCACCCGAGCCTCAACTCTCCAAACGACTCACGTGGCCCGGGGGTTTGGGGAGCGCTGCTATAGAGGACACACATACAGTCTTTTTTATATAGCGCTTTTCCACAGGTACCTACTCTGTTTGGATCGGCTTAGCTCGACTCACTAAGTTTTTTCCAGTATCTGTAAATGTCTGTACTTTTGCCACCTCTGCTGGCAACCACCAGTCACCAGGGAAAAAAGTTTATTCCCTGACTGCTTGGTGAGATTTTGCTGGAGGGTGGTGTAAGAAGCTGTCGCAGTGATTGCTAAAACCCCAGTCACACAGGAAAAATGTATATTCCCCAAAAGGTTGGTGGAAACCTCCTGCGACTGCTTTGGTTGGTAGCATTTTCCCGCAGTCACCAGCTTGCATGCAAGACATTGACTTGTATGCGAACAATATTTAAGCCTCTGGTGAGCTAAATTGCCACCATGTACAAAATTGTAGACAAGTTAATGTCACACATCTGCAAAACCTGAATAGATGCATCACCCAGACAGACACCTGCTAAGTAAGATAACAGAAAACAGAATCGTGGGAATGGCTGGTAGGAGAACGAAACACAAAGCAAATCATATTAATTGACAGATAATTACAGTAAAAGTGCTCCAACATGCAGCAACATCACAAGCATGGTTGAGAGGGACAGTTACTGAAACACACATTCTCACACATTAGCAATAACTTACACAATCCCTTCTTTTCTTTAAGCCAGCTGTAAACACTTATTTCTGCTGTGAAGTTGGGGATCTATGAGAACTTTTGGAGCCAGTCTCAAGTGGCCACTTAAGGAATAGCATGTTTGTTATACACTGGTTTCATTTTTCACCCCCAGAAGTTGGTTGTTTAGGACAGAGCAAGCCTGATAAGTTAAGCTAACCAGCTGTTGAGCGTAGTACCAGAAATATAGGTGCACGCAGGACGTGTGTGTTAGACTCACACAAAATCAACGACAGCTGACATATTCAAGACAGCTAAATGCTGCAGTATTGTTAACACTTAGACCCCCGGAGAGCAGTCATTTTGGTTTTCTACCTTAGACCCCCGCGGAGTCATCATTTTGCGTTTCTACCTTTAAAAGCCGGCGAGCAGTCAGTCAAATGCTGGAGTCATTCATATGTATATTAGGTCGTTACCTAGGAATTCTGGAGGGAGGGGAGTGGGGGTGAGTGATTGAGGGGGTGGGGGAGTGGAGTGTTTCAGTTTGCCATCTTAGGGAGAAATCAACACATGTCCTTTGTATGTCCTTTGTTGCTGACATTTATTGATGAAAACAGTACAAAAAACCAACCATTTGTACACATATTTACAAATAATGATAAAAAGTGAGTGAGTACATTTCAACATTTTCAGCAATCACTCACAATCCTGGCACTGCCACGGTATCTGTCGTCTGCATTTACCACATGTGTACCTGTAGCAGTGAACACATCGCACAGTGGCCTGATTTTTCTTGCATCTGTGTTTGACCTGACACGTGGCTCTTTTTCCAGGGCTCGGTGTGGAGGGTTCTGCCCGAAGCAACTGATCTTTTCTTGCCTTCTTCGCAGCTACATGAGAGTGAGCCAACTCTGTTGCAAGCGCCACCAGGAAGTCCACCCGTCTTTCCTTCGTCCCGGTGCATGCTTGATACAGCACATGTGCATTCAGTGCTGCCATGTCAATCATGTTATAAAACACGGCGACTGGCCAGCGCCGTGTTCCTTTGCGGACAGTGTACTCCCGAACCATCTGGTCCATCACATCCACGCCACACTTTGTTTTGTTGTAAAGGGAGACAGTGTTTGGCTTTCTTTTGGTGGTGTTATCAGTCTGAACCACGCTGTGCATGCTGCTAAGAATATAGACTGTCTTCTTCCGTTTGGCCGCATACGCCGTCAGCGTGGCAGCAGAGGTTGAAAACACCTAAGAAATAAGATAAATTGTTATTTCCATAGCCCTTTTACACACAATGAAACACATAAACATAGAACCACAAAAGACCTGCAACATACCTGAGTGGTGAATTCATTGCGATCTGTCTGTCTAGTGGATTGAGGAATTTCCCTGCGAATCCTGTTGACTGTGCCGAGGATGGTGGTTTTCCGTCTAAGAAGTTTTTGTGCCAGTGAAAGCGATGTGAAGAAATTGTCCGTGGTAACATTTCTGCCCTTGTCTAGGAATGGTTCCATCAGCCTCATTACTACATTTTCAGAAAGTCTCTCCCCAGTGGGACGATTGGGGTCCTTGCCAAGATATGGGAAGACATTGCAAATGTACTTGGATTTTAGGTCGCAAGCCACCCAAAACTTGATCCCAAACTTGTCAGGTTTACTTGCAATATACTGCAGGAAACAGCACCGAGTCTTTGATGGGAAAAGCTGTTCATCAACGGTGATATGTAGACCAGGGTTGTAGCACGTGATGCAGTTGGTGACAAATGATCCCCACACACTGGAAATTGCAGCGAACTTATCAGTCTTTGCTCGATCACTGCGGGTGGACTTGTCATCAAAGCGTAGGTGTTGCATGATGTCTTGGAAGCGGTTTCGTGCCATAATTCCAATTATCTGTGGGTTTCCCAGGTTTGCTGACCAGCAGTCATTTACAGATGGAAGCCTGCAAACCCCCCGCAAGATCACAATTGCAATAAATGCCATTAGTTCAGGGAGGTCCATGAACCAATGAACATGCTCCGTTTGCTGTGCATGTTGAATAGTCCATTCTTGAATGCTACGAAGCATGTCAAGAGTGATGAAACACAGGAAGCTCTGAAGGCGACTCGAGATACTTCTCCTGGCCTTAGCCGTTGGCTCTCCATCTGCAGCGTACGCTTCTATTGGGGTGAAAGGGAGACAGGTCCCCACCTGTTCTTCACGCCACACTGTGCCATCTTTCGCTGTCTCAGTCCCCAAACTCTTTTTCGGTGGAGAAGCAGTCTCCTCATCTGCAGTGTGAACAAATTCAAATTGTGAGCAAAATGGGAAGGTCAAACAAAATCACAAATGCATGCATAGATACTAATTATAATTCCAGTATCTCCTCCTCTGTATCAAAATAATGTCTGAAATATCTTACTTACAAACTACATCCACTTACTTGTTTGAAATGAAAAAGGAAATAACATGAAATGAAACTAACCGGAAGACTGATCAGACAGCTCTGAGTCCGAATCCGGCTGAACTGCTAGGTCTTCTCCATCCGAGTCACAAGGGTCGACTTCCGTCAGGATCATTTCCAAGGCCTGCTGAGTGGTGAGTCTTCTCTGCATTTTCTTTCCTTGGAGAGGAGGTCCGTACACCGGAGGATTCTTCAGGGCGATGAATTTTCTTTCCTTGGAGAGGAGGTCCGGTTGCTCGATTTGCTCCATTGTGGCATCAATCAGACCACTGGTATAATGTTGAAATGTACTCACTCACTTTTTATTATTATTTGTAAATATGTGTACAAATGGTTGGTTTTTTGTACTGTTTTTATCAATAAATCTCAGCAACAAAGGAAATACACCCATGTGTGTTGATTTCTCCCTAAGACGGCAAACTGAAACACTCCAAGTTGGTGACTTTTGGAGATTTATTTCCCTGGATGATTGAGAATGCATCAAGATGAAACACAAAAGGAAGTTCACAGCTTTTAGCAGCTCCCCCACCCCCTCAATCACACACCCCCACTCCCCTCCCTCCAGAATTCCTACTTAACAGCCTAATATACATATGAATGACTAGCCAATTTAGCTTCCACTTCCACCATTTGACTGCTCTCCGGGTTTTATAG
The DNA here is from genome assembly GCF_057382275.1 of Copadichromis virginalis. Classification (NCBI taxonomy): domain Eukaryota; kingdom Metazoa; phylum Chordata; class Actinopteri; order Cichliformes; family Cichlidae; genus Copadichromis; species Copadichromis virginalis. The sequence goes on from NC_140632.1 coordinate 39,832,197, forward strand.
GTAGAAAGGTAGAAGCCTGGGGATGCTAGTTAAGCACACATAGGGGTCTGTGTTACAGAGCAATAGTTTTATTAAGCTTCGACAACACAGGAAATGCTTATTAGGAGGCTCAGTTGTTTGTTACTGGTTTTAAACGGGATTTGTTGGCAGTAAGAACACAAAGAGTTACCAGACATACACTTTACTGCTCAGTCATGCCAAATCAATACTAGCTCTTGCAAAACTGTACTTTAAACTTGTTTACTCATGCAAAATAAGCAACATGTAAACAGTGATGCTTTTAATTTATCAGCTTAATTATAAGTTACAGTATGTGTCATCATTTGAAAGCCAAAATGCAGTCCCTCTGCTGCCATGCTGTAAGCTGCTGTTTAAAAGATAAGCTCTAAAATATGTCGAAATTACACACAATTCCACTGGTGTGACTCCCAGGCACAGTTAGTGTGGTGCTATTTAAAAGTCTAGCTAAGCACAGTTAAAATACATTTTATGTCAAGTCTCTGTGAATGCCTGTGTGTGTGTGTAATCCAGCTGAACTTGTAAGTTCGCCCTCATCCTGGAGCCTCACAACACAAAGTTTAAAACTTCTAAAAAGTTTTCAAAAACTTGACGGGATGAGTGACGGCAGAGAATAAATGAAGAACACCACAGAATCTCCAGGCACCTAAGCCACATAGGGCTTTGTTGTGTGCTAGTGGACTTCGGAGTGCTCCCTCCAGATTCCCTGAAGCAGACAGTGTGGTAAAGGACCACGGTGGTCCAAAGCCATATCAATTAGAGCCATTGGCTCCAGCCCAAGCAGCAGCTTCCAGGGCTGATAAATGAAGAGCCAAAAACTAAAGTTCCTCAAATGGCCTCTTGAGACTGGCTCCAAAAGCAAGTGAGTCCCCACAGACCCGATTTAAGTAGATGGTGTGTGGAGCCATTTTCATTCCATGGAGTGCCAGTTTTATCGCACTTGGAAAGAAATGTTAGTATTACCACCACCATTAATGTGTTTCAATAATACAGTAATATCATTAAAAAAAAAAAGAACAAGCTTGAAGTGTGGAGCGCGTGATTAAATCACAGTGTGTGCGATATAGACAGTGGTGGTGTTTAAATAATTCACAGAACCTGAATAAAAATTGCAATCCCACACTACAGATGAAACTCTTTGACTCCAATAACTGAGTATTTGCCTTCTACTCTGATATTTTCCACTTCCCATTTATATCCCACTATTGCACATCATTAACTCAATGTCGTCTCGTTCCCAGTGTTTTGCCTCGTGCACTCTTTGCCATCTCTCCATGCCGTTCTCTCTGCTCTTTCCCGTCACCATAGCTGGTTGTGACAGATGGCTGCCCTCCCCGAGCCTGGTCCTGCCAGAGGTTTCTTCTTTTTAAAGGGTGTGTTTTCTGCTGCTCTAGCCAAGCGCTTACTCACAGGGGATCATTGAATTATTGGGTTCCTGTCAATAATGTTTGTGGGTTCTTGCAGCATGATTTATTAAGTGCCTTTACATGACTGCTGTTGTGATCCAGCCCTTTGTAAATGATTTTGAAATAAGAATAAACTGTATTAGTACCCTAGTAAGGGAATATGGCTTCCTCAGGTTTCCATCATGTACAATTAGCCACCTGTAACTGATGTCCATGAGCATGCTTTATTAATTTGGAGTTTCCCTGTTAATTAAAAAAATACACTTTTTAAAAGAAATTTAAAAAAACATGGTCTTGCTAAGAGTATCAATATATAACTATTTAAAAATGTATCAAAATGAGGGAAAGAATGAGAGAATGGTTACTGTGGTGGGGCGTGGTCTGCGTTGCCGTACAGGGAGGGCGGACGTGAGTTAAAACACAGGGACTCAGGTGTATGGGGTTTTTTCTGTGGTGAGAAGTGTAAATAAAATGGCTCTGAATGTTGATCTGTGGTCCCGCCGTGCCTTATTCTCACCACACTGGTGCCGAAACCCAGGAGGCAGCATGGTGGGCCTAGAACCGAGCCGGAGGAGAGAGGATATGGCCCAGATAGGGGCCGAGATGGCGGCCGCACAGCGGGAGCAGGCGGCGGAGGTGAGCCGGCAGCGGGAAGAGCTGAGGGACGAGACCGAGCGCCATTTGGAGAGAATGGCGGAGCTGGCGACGCTGCTCCAGGCCTGGGTGACACCGCCGCCGCCACCCCCGCCAGGGTTGCCTGATAGTGGGGAAGTGGTGGAGGAGCCGCGTGGGGCATCTCGGGAGCCGGAAGTGGTGGACGAGGCGCGCGGGGGTCCGCGCCTGTCGGAGGAGGGGGAGCAGCCGGGTAAAGGGCTGTTCCTGCCGAGAGCGGTAGAGGATCCACTCCAACCGGAGGCGGCGGACAAGGGGCGCGAGGGTCTGCGCTGGCCGGAGGAAGAGAAGCCGCACGAGGGGCTGCTCGAGCCGGGAGTTGTGGCGTTGGCAGCGGTGACGGAGGAGCGGCGCAAGGGGCTCCAGCCGGGAGAGGTGGAGAAACCGGGAGGGGAGACGGCTGTCCCCGTGCCAGGGGAGCCTGCTTGACCTGGGACCGAGGTCGAGGATCGAGCTGCCCCAGAGCGTCAGATGCCGGCCCAGTTGCCCGGGGGGGAGGGGCTCACTACCGGGCTGGCGGGGTCATGCCGGCTTGCCAGGTAGCCGGCCTCCGGACCAGTTTCGTCGCTGCCGCTGGAGGCATGGCCGACCCCCGGACCAGCCTCGCCGCCACCGCCACTTGAGGCGCGGGCGGCCTCCGCAAGTGACTTTGCCCTGTTCCCAGGTTGGGAACCGGTGGGGTGGGGCAGTAGGCTCCCCGGCCTCAATCGGGCGATGGGGGTGTGTGGTGGGGCGTGGTCTGCGTTGCTGTGCAGGGAGGGCGGACGCACCTGCGCGGCATCCGTAATCACGCCTGCCGAGTTAAAACACGGGGACTCAGGTGTGTGGGGTTTTTTTCTGTGGTGAGAAGTGTAAATAAAATGGCTCTGAATGTTGATCTGTGGTCCCGCCGTGCCTTATTCTCACCACAGTTACACTGCACAAATTTTAAGGCAGTACATCTCCATCTTTTGCTAATACTGCGGGTAGTAATATAGATATTTGCAACATTAAAAATACACTCACTGGTACAGTCTCTTTGTTTGGTGCATCTTGTTACTCCAGGCTTTAACCTGCTTTTTCTTTAATAATGCCAACTTCTTGTCCTACGATCTGAACATTGCAGCAGAAATCAAGATTTATCAGTCTGATTTGTTGACAGGAGTGGAACCCAGTATGGTCTTCTGCTGCTGTCCAAAGGTTACGCATTCAGAGATGCTCTTCTGCATACCTTTGCTTCAGCGAGAGGTTATTTGAGTTACTGTTGCCTTCCTGTTACAGTCTGGCCATTCTCCTCTGATCTCTGACATCACAAGGTACACAGAGAGCTGCTGCTCACTGGATATTTTCTTTTTCAGACCATTGTCAGTAAACCCCAGAGACGACTGTGTGCAAAAATCCCAGCAGATCAGCAGTTTCTAAAAATAATCACACCAGCCCATCTGGCACCAACAACTACACCCATTCAAAGTCACTTAAATCCGTTTTCTCCCACTTTCCGATGCTCAGTTTGAACTCCGGTCGTTTTGATCACATCTGTGTCTAGAGTTGCTGCCATGTGATTGGCTGATTTGGTTGTCGCGTTGATGAGTAGCTGAACAGGTGTACCTACCAAAGTGGATCTTAAGTGTAAATAACAATATTTACCTAAAAGATGTAGTACAGTTGGTGTACCATAAAATGGAAACTCAAGTGCTGGTGTGTTTTTACTCGGGTACCTACAAAGCTGTGTTGAATCTACTTATTTGTGTTTACGACTAAAAGAACGTAAACCCGAAAGAAAGCGGCTGTCAGTCAGACACCCGTTTTTGATTAGTATAAGAAGCCTACATGTAGATGATTTTCCAGTGTTTTATGTAATTATATGTAAGTTCTTAGGTGTTCCACGTACACGTCGTTTCCCGGTGATGATGTCAATTAGCGTTCTCTTGACGTTGCGTAGACAAAGCACGGAGTTCAAGAATGAAGCTGTTGAAGCCGAGAGACGCAGACACACCAGCAGTTTGAGAAGCCAATTATTTTCCAGTTGCAGAGGCTGTGAGAATGCACAGCTAATTATTGAAAACTGAGCTTGTTCAGTTGCTGAAAAGCTGCAGATACTCTAGAACAATTTGCTCCCATTGAGTACCTAGGCTAATTAACGTCAGTCTTACATTTGAAAGAACATTTTTTTAGTTATCCATTTACATAACACACTTTGATGCACCACCTTAACTTCAAAAGTATTTTAAGCAGCTGCGACGCCGGTGAAAGGAAACAGAAGTTTGAGGGACCTTGAGTGGTGCATGTCTTCCTTTGGGTACATATATTTAAAATGTCATCTTCAAAAGACGGGGCTTTCTGAGACATAATGGGAGCAAAATAACAGCTATGATTACTAAAGTGATTTCATGCCGAATTACTATTCTGCCAGTGAAACACAAACACCCAGTTGCCTAAATACACAATAGAGACACACACAGAGAAACATGCCTACACATAAATGCATGCACACAAATTTCAGATTAAGTTTAGGAAGTCTAATATTACACATCCAAAAAGGGAGAACAAATAAGGTCCGTGATGTGACTCCACACCTACAATTTATGAAGCTAATTGTGGCAGTCTTGATCTATGGGAGAAAAGCTTTTTGTGAGTCACTCTGGGATATTTACCAGACTAGACTAGACGTTTGCTTTCACAGAACGGTCCTAGATACCCCCGGAAAAAGTCACAGGAGAGGTCGTTAACACCGGTGACCTGTGTCCGGCTTATTGGTGCGGGATAATGGCTGGAACAAAATGAAACACGGGGACCTGTAACAAAGACAGTCAGACAAGCGATGTGGAGTCAGAAAAGATAAAGGGATTGCAGACAGTGGAGGGGAAAAAAGAAGCTTCCAGCTATAAGAGGTTAGCACGGTCACCAAATAAATTCTTTTTTTTCTTTTTTGACACAGAATGAGGTCACGCTGATGGCTTTTTAAGTCATTTGAGAGGGATTCAGAACGGTTGCTGGCTCCAGAGACTAAGTTGTGGTTTCTGCAGTTTCCACTGCGCAGGAGCTGCAAGCAGACAGGCCAGAGAGGGCTCCCCGTGACTCATCAGGGGGGTAAAGTGAAGATTTAGAATGATTTGCTGCTACCTGTTAGTCAAAAGCCAAGAGGTGAATTTTAGAGTTGAATATTGGAAAGTGCCGTAGCAAGTCATGCATCCATTAACCTCAAATCATTGAGGGGTCTCAGCGATGTATCTGTGGTTATGCATTTAGATCAAGGTTATGCTTTTTCTTTCAATTTAAAATTAAAGTAGACGATTATTGAACAGACAAAGCGTAGTATTCACAGTAAGAGTGTAGAATGGGAGGAAAATTACAGGAAACCATAGAAATATCATTTCTTTGGCATTCATTCAGCACCCGGATGGTCTCAACCATTTGCAATTTTCACAAGTAAAATACAAGGTCAGCCTCCTCATTACACAAATGGAATATAAAGCAACTCTGAAACAAAGTGGAGATGGAGATTTAAAATACAGGGGCAGTGACACTGACACAAAAAAGAAAAAGCATTTCCTTTGGAACAAGGCTCTTAAAAGGGGAGGACTAGTGTAATTACAGGAGTGGGCAGCACACTGTAAGTGTCGGTGTACCTCAGCACCATCAAAGACACGGGACCGAACAAGAAAAGAGTGGAATAAGATTATGAAGCAATCTTTGAGAGAAGGAGCTGAAAATAAGTCCATTTACAACGAAGGCTGAAGAAAAAAGTTCACAAACAGAGTGAAAAGACGAGACTGAGGCAGCCTTTGAAATAAACTTTGAGCAGGTAAAGATGAGGCAAAGATGGAGGACTAGTTGGCAGAAGCTCCAGTCAAACCAGCTGTTCCCCCTTACACTGATGCTCAGCAGTAGACTAATAGGCAGTGGGAGTCAGTGGCTCCGTCTCCTGTCTCCCAGGCTGCCTGGAGGGGCTGTATTGATAATATCCTAGCCTGCAAGGCTCAATCCATCCCCTGGGGCGCTCAGCAGCAAGTGGATGAAGAGTCCCCGGACGGTCTTTTGGCTCCACCGCTAGACATTGCAACAGAGGAAGAGATCTGAACTCGCTCGAGTGCAGGTACACGCATGCACAGACACACACGTGCGCGCACAAACAGGCACGCTGCCCGCGCACCTTCCCCACACCTCATTTATTCTCATTTTGAGTCTGCCTTCTCACACTCGCAGCAGAGCGAGGGGCAGAGAGCAGTGATCACAGAGGAGGCGAGGAGATGTATGAGGGAAGGGATGGAGAGACGGGGAAAAGAAAGGAGAGGAAATGACAGCCTGCGCCAAGGAACGTCCTGCTCTCTTCTCTCCCATCAGAAGTGCTAATCCAACCAGCGGAGGTGCAGACCACCGCTCACATCTGCCTTCTCCTCTCCATCTTGTTAGGGACCAGATGGGAGAGAAAGTGACTTCCTGCTGTACTTCCACTACATGGCTTGTTCCCTCACATTAATACCTTCGCTGCTCAGCTCCATTTGTTACACACACTCCAGACACACACTCAGGGGGAGCCTCGGGCTGTGAATGATGGCCATATGCAGAACTGCGCTCATCTATAACCCCCCGTGGCTGCAACAAAGTACAGTAGGCACCTTGAGTGTTTCAACAAAGGTTAACATTTAGAAGTTCTGCGGGCCTGTCTGATTCGGCATCTCTGTGTAGTGTTCTCAGCTGAGCCGTAAAAAGTTATCAAACTGGGTTTGTAGGTAGAAGGTCACTGGTTTAAGTTCACGTGTGTGTGTGTGTGAGTAAAAATCCATCAGGAAAAGTGAACAAGTAACTCAGCATCCGCTTCAAGCAACCGCTGTGAGAAGTCACGTGACTGCTCTGCATCCAACAGCAGCCAGCAGTCGCCGCACAGCTTCCAGGTGTGAGAGCGTGTTAATATGTAATTTGGAAACAAAGCAGAGGGGGAAAGCGTGCATGCTCAGCACAACATTTCCCCTGATGGTTATAAAAAGAAAAATACAACACAGCTGATGAGACGAGCGAGCGAGCGCCCGTTAACGACCAGCTCACCATTAAAACGAATGAAACCAACAACGACCCGCAAACCAGGGGTGTGTAGATTAATACACAACGAGTGGCGTCGCGAACAACTGTGTGTGCAATCGGCTAGCTATTTGTTTATTTGCAGAATGCAACTTTCTTTATGAGGTTGGCTGTTTACTTTATGTTCACTTAAAAACGAGTCATCACCGTGTGCACTTCTAAACGCAGCGCTTTTGTTTTCGCTCCCATTTTCATCAGCTGAACTCAAACATCTGAAATTTTTTCTACATACACAAAAGACTCATGACTCTCAAATGTTGTTCTTAAATCTTTATAAATCTGTGTTAGTGAGCACTTTTCCTTTACCAAGATAATCCTTCCCCCCTCCCAGGTGTGGCATATCAAGGGGCTGATTAGACAGCATGAATATTGCACAGGTGTGCGTTAGACTGCCCACAATAAAAGGCCACCCTGAAATGTGCACAGTTGTGCCACCATTTGCCTCACGCAGGGCAACACATCTCCGTCGCATAGAGTTGATCAGGTTGTTGATCGTGGCCTGTAGCCTGTCCACTCCTCTTCGATAGCTGTGCGAAGCTGCTAAATATTGGCAGGAACTGGAACACGCTGTCGTACACGCCAAACATGCTCAATGGGTGACATATCTGGTGAGTATGCTGGCCATGCAAGAACCTTGCAATATGGGGCCGTGCATCATCATCATGGGGCCGTGCATCATCATGCTGCAACATGAGGTGATGGTCATGGATGAATGGCACAACAATGGGCCTCAGGATCTCGTCACGGTACCTCTGTGCATTCAAAATGCCATCAATAAAATGCACCTGTTGTTCATAACATACGCCTGCCCATACCAGAACCCCACCGCCACCATGGGCCACTCGATCCACAACGTTGACATCAGCAAACCGCTCACCCACACGACGCCACACATGCTGTCTGCCATCTGCCCTAAACAGTGAACACCGGGACTCATCTGTGAACAGAACGCCTCACCAACGCGCCAAACGCCATCGAATGTGAGTGTTTGCCCACCCAAGTCGGTTACGACGACGAACTGCGGTCAGGTCCAGACCCCGATGAGGGCGACGAGCATGCAGTTGAGCTTCCCTGAGACGGTTTCTGACAGTTTGTGCAGAAATTCTTTGGTTATGCAAACCGATTGTTGCTGCAGCTGTGTGGGTGGCTGGTCTCAGGCGATGTGGAGGTCCTGGGCTGGTGTGGTTACACGTGGTCTGCGGTTGTGAGGCTGGTTGGATGCACTGCCAAATTCTCTAAAACACCTTTGGAGACGGCTTATGGTAGAGAAATGAACATTAATTTCACGGGCTCAACAGCTCTGAGCTTCCTCAACAGCTCTGGTAGACATTCCTGCAGTCAGCATGCAACTGCACGCTCCCTCAAAGGTTGTGACATCTGTGGCACTGTGCTGTTTGATCAAACTGCACATTTCAGGGTGGCCTTTTATTGTCTAAGGCACACCTGTGCAATATTCATGCTGTCAAATCTGCCCCTTGATATGCCACACCTGTGAGGTGGGATGGATTATCTCGGCAAAGGAGAAGTTCTCACTAACACACATGTAGACAGATTTGTGAACAATATTTGAGAGTCATGGGTCCTTTGTGTATGTAGAAAATGTTTCAGATGTTTGAGTTCAGCTCAGCGAAAACAAAAGTGTTGCGTTTATAATTTTGTTCAGTGTATATATGTGATCCTGTGTGGATTAGAAAAAGTCTAAAATAAATTCAAACTTGTGTGACCAATTCTTGTTTTTTAAAGACATTAAAGACATATGCTGTACAATCATTCCACTTCTGGAAAACAGCTGCACAACTTGTAGGAAGTTTAGCTCTAACCAGTAGTTGAAAATTGTACAGATATTAATAATAGGTTGTCTTGTACATGTTCAAACGTACACACACGTGGTTTTGGTTCATTCCTGCATACACAGTCGTATGCACACATATTAGAACAAGCAGCTACAAAAAACTGGGGAAAAGGTTAAAGAAGTGCAAACAGAAATGAGTTTTCAGCACAGAAACCACAGATTCAGGCGATCGAATAGGCCTGTTCCAAAGTTTAGTAGCTACTGCTGTATACACAGTGCCCTGGCCTTTTGGGGCTTTATGTGATATTGATAACATTTTTATGTTACTTTTGAATTTCACTGGAAGAAACTGAAGGGGAGCAAGAATAGGGCTGATGTCGAAGTGTTGTTAGCCGAGCTGCTGCCTTTGGACCAGCTGAGAAATCACCTCTCAGTCGTTTCTCGTGACTGTAGAAACAGTGAAATGGGAGTTTCCAAAATGGAAACAGGAAAAAATTAAAAGTGTGTAGTGTGACATTTATAAAGAATTGTTGAAGCAACTATGAAAAGGCTCTAACCATTCAATTAATGACCTAATCTATTAGGCCGTTATTTAAATTGTTGGTAATCACGCACTTTGTGTTTGAGCACTGCTCCTACAGACACTCATCTGAGGAACAATAGGATTATCCTGTCACGTGTCCCATTTTTATAGCATTACTGCACAGCCTGCCACAGGTTATTATAGAAATAAAGAAGAAGTAAAGAGATCCCTCCACTAACTTCAGAGGAGCTGTTATATTAAAATCTGGAGAAAATTAGCAGATGCGCTAATGCTCACAGCAGAGCCTTTCTATTTAAAGAGTGAGCAAACTGTTCAGACCATAATCTAGTTAACTACATTAATGATGGGATGAGATGCATCAGGATCTGTCTGATTCAGCTCAGCAGGTCACACTCTTTGATTGATCGCATTACTTTGCGGTAATAAATCAGAGCAGCGGCTGAATGCGGGGAAAAGTCGAGGCAAAACGGCTAATCAGTTTCCCAGGGAAGTGAACGGAGACCTCTTATTTAAAGAATTTTACACCCAGTTTAAAATTTTTGCTCATCTGTAAAATATATGAAAATAAAAACTTTACTCTGAAAATACCAATTTGTTGCGGAGAGGCAGAAGCGCACACGCAGTGAATAACTGGAGCCGGCAGGATGAGACCGTCCAGGCTCCGTGGCGTGCATGTGTTTGTTTATGTGTCAGTTACATGCAGGATCCCTGCTGAGAGCAAAGATGTTGCTATCAAGGCACCACACATAATGCACTGCAGCGTGTGTGTCCCAGTGAGAATACACATAAAAACACACACACACTCGGATGATGTCAGGACAGTGAGGCAGGTGTGAGGCCTGAAAAACTAATAAAATACAACTCATGTGAACATGCTACACACACACATACAACAATGAGCCAAAATATAACTGATTTTCAAAGGACTAAGCAACTTTAACAAGGGCAAAGTCATTATAGCCATATGTCAGGGTCAGAGACGAGCGACAGCCTCAGAAATGAAGCTGCTGTAGAAAAACAATGCAGTTCCTCTAATGTCCACTTGAGGCTTGCAATAAAAACGAGCTTTTTGTCTTTATAGCTCATTTCGACCTGCACGCTTTTTCCTCTAGCTCAGCCTAACCTTAGTAGCTGCTGTGAAACTAAGGCTGCTCACAGAGGTCTAGAAAGCAGTCAGTAAACCCCTCCCACCCTGCGGTAACCGTCAGTCAGTACGGGAAACTGGTGGTTGCTGGAGGTTAGCGGCAGTCACCAGGAACCCAAAACATGCTAGCTGTGTTTTATCATGATTCATATAATACTGATGACGGAGTTTTAGGCTAATAGTCAGGCTAACACACGTACCAATCATCTTTTCTTTCCTCACAAAACCACTTCTTTTAAGTGTCTTAGCATATTTTGGTTCCTGCAACTGGTCCGTCGGGTTATTGTTTCCCCAGAAACACTTCCCTTGTGCTTTTGGAAATCTGTTTTTTCCTATTTCTGTTTTCTTTTTTCCTATTTCTGTTGTGTTTTGTGTGCTTTTGCAGCTGGTGTTTTCTTAAGTTGTGTGTTTGGCCTCTCAGGGCCACCGTAGACTTGGATCATTTCCTCATTTACTCTATTCTAGCTCTAAAATCTAAGCTGGACATTTCTGCGTTTGAGATGCTTAAATATGTTGGAGAGAACTCACACAGAGGCGATTCGGATGTTTGGGGGTGTCTCTGCCCACGATATCGCCATGGCAATGACAACAAATCAACACAAGGAAAGTTAGCTACACTTTGATTAGCAGATAGCATCATCCAAGCTAGCTTCCTGTTAGTAACTCTGTTTGTCCAGACCAGGTTGATTGTTCACTGCAGTGATCAACTTCTCCCACATTCTGACACCAAAGTGCACAGGTAACCATGATGCTATCTCATGATATTTGTATAGTATGGCTGATCCTTCAGAAGTTGAATTACTCTCAAGTCCCCCTAGTCAGCAACAGTGATTTCCTACCAACATGTCTCCAAGGAGGGACAAACCATTAACTTGCAATAGAGGATGTGTCAGAACAAGTCTTATCTGCGGCAGCTCCACCTCACACCTTTCAGGACTTAAAGGATTTGCTGCTAATTTCCTGTTGCCAGATACCACGGGGCACTTGCAGAAGACTTGCCTGTATGGGTCAGAGCTATTTTGGCAGCAAGCAGAGGACCAACAGCAAATAAGGCAAGGGTGGTCATAATGCTTTGGCTTAAGTGTACAGCGCATGCTGCCATTACACACCCCATTGGTAGGAGAGAGTCATAATCCACACACACAAACCCCATGTCATACACAGGCAGTAAACAGGCAATATTTGTCTGATAAGAAAGGTCACTTTTGTTATTCGAATGCACACAGACCACTACAAGCTCCACTTTTAAAGCTTCGATTGAAAGAAAAAGGAGGGCAGCTGGGTTTCTGGACACCTCGCTCAGGCAGTCATAATTACAGAATAAACCACGCTGCTCTTTTCCCTCCATGTCATTTGGAATAGTGGATTAAGAGCAGATTTGAAGCCTTGCCATCTGTGTTTTGCACCAGAGTGTGCTTCCTTATCTCATCTGAACCATCCACCTCTCAAACAGCTCCCAGTCGCTTTTGTACTCTCCAAGCCGAAGAGGTCGGCTTAGGGCCCCGAAACTGGGTCATCTGGGTTTAGCTCAAAAAAGAAAGAAAGAAAAAAAACCAGGCTGGACTCTGGCTGCAAAGCTGCCTGGACCACACACAGGTAGGGGGAGAGAGGGATGGAGCAATCAGTGGGGATGGGGATGAGGGGAGTAACGGGTAGAAAGGTCAGGACTGAACAGTGCAGTCCCATTGCAAGGGGGGGTGGGGGTATTTTTGGATGGCGCGGCAGGGTCACAGAGCCAGACAGTCACTGCCCCTGCTCTCGTCTGGTTGTGGGGGCCGTGGCCAAGGCGAAGGCCAGAGGGCCTCAAGGTCACGCCCTGCAACTCTTCTGTTGACAGGAACGGGGAGGGCGAGGTAGAAAGGGCACAAGAATCTGTAAGGTTAGCTGCTGTTACAGGTCTAAATAAAACTGGCTCTGTCCTCTGTCTCCACACGCACAGACGTCAGTGCAGGGTATCTACAGGTCAAGACAGAACGAGAAATAGCTGATGCACACACGCTCTCATTTCTGAGGCAAGTGGCGGGTCAGGAGTGTCACCTGTCCAGCACGGCCTCTGCTGTGAAATGTAATATCAGTTGGAGGTTAACCCACATGGATATCGAATGGACAGGGAGTTTGAAAACCATTAGAGTACAGCAGCACTTAAATTAAGTGTTTGCACTTAGTTACACTTGAATTTGCCTGTTTGTTTTTTTCTTTTCACTTTCCATTTCAACACCTACAGATTTTGACTTAATGGTTCTCGCTCAATTATAACATAACTGTCTCAGGTCAGCATAAGAGACAAAGTTATCCACACCTCGAGTTCCCAGACTCGTGGCAGGCCATTAAGTTACTTCACAGCATTTTTTTTTTGTTTACACTCATCTGCAGTAATTAGCCTGAACTTGATGTCGTGGTTAGGTTGTGTTCAGGCTCTGAAAGCTAAAAGCATATTTAGTCACCCCACTCCCACTTAGTCATCACAAAAAAGTCTGACTTTGTGTTTATTGTTGAGTGTTTTGTACAATTTAAGGCAAGAAAAAAAAAGGTCCTCCCCGGAGTGTCTTTCCCTCCTCTCAGCTGACTGGAGGGGGTGCGTCAGGGTCTGCGTTTGATTGGCCTCCCACCAGCTGCTGCCAAAGTGTCAGCACTACAGCAGGGAGCGAGAGCCAAAGTAAAGAAAGCTGTTCTCCTGTGTCACGGGCAGACAGTGTGTTTGTGAAGAGTGACGACCACACCGGCATCTAACCAGACCCGAGTGACATTTGCATTTACATTTAGATGCTGTTAAAAGCGCTGCAGCTGAGCAGCTAATTATGTGTTTAGCCTGGAAACCAACCCCAGCAGTGAATGGCTGTTTGACACCCTAAACTACATGCTACAGTTCAAAAGTTAAATAAGGCAGATACTTCAGGAGAGAAAAAAAGTTTGCATGAGTCGTTCAGAGTCGCCTTCGAAAACGTAAAAAGTAGTCCATCAACTCAAATACCACAACAGTATTTGACTCAGTTACTGCGAGAAATAGAGGGTCCTGTCCACCTGTACAGTACAGTTTGCATCCAAGGAGCCAGACTTGTCAGTTTTTATATGCTCCTTTATTCCCAAGAGGTTGACACAGCGGGTAGCTCTGCATACTTTGATTGGTGGGACTTTTTACACTTGGCTTTTTTCCTGATGCATCCCCCAAATGGATTGATGTCTTATCCCAGGATCAAACTGGGAATCATTTGTTTGTTTTCATTTGCAAATGTATAACTGCTACACTACGGGGCCACCTGTAATTTTTAAGTGGTCTGGAGTAATACTTCCATTTTTTCTTTTCTTGCTTTTTCCACTCATTTTCAGTCCAGTCCTTGTACCTGATCATTTTCACAGGAATGTTTTTATGTTAAGTCACCTAACACAAATTTTTTGAATCATTCAGGCACAAAAAAAGGCACCAAACACAAAGAAATGAGCAGTGGTGCACATTGTTGTGTGTTTACATATAACAGAAAAAACTCAGTAAAGGACTAAACTGCATCTTAGCAGCCTCTCACAAAAAAACTAAACATCTTTTGTTTCAATTTCTTTAGCTGAATCTATGAAAAATGCCAAAGATAACTCAGTTTGACAGGCATAAAATAGTATGTTTTAACAGCAAGGTAATTCTCAAAGAGCTATTAGCCAAAAAAACTTGGCATAGCTCAGCATAGTGTGCAGTGTGTTCTTAAATCTTTTGAGAGAACTGGACAAGTGGAAGACAAAAGAAGAAGTGTCGAGCTTGAATTTAGAATTGATCTGCAGCAGGTGAACGGGTCTGAAAGTCATGCCTTTAAGAAGAAAATACAGCAAAGACTTGACACAAGACTCAAGAGATGCATCTGTCTCTACAGTTGATCCAACTACTGTTCACTGAAGCCTCATCAGAAATGCTCTCAGTGGAAGGATGGTTTTCACGAAGCCATTCTTAAGGAAAGGAACCAGGAGGAAAGGCTGAGGTACGCCAGGTTACACGAGAACTGGGCTGAAAATCAGTGGCAGCAGGTCTGATGAATACAAATTAGAAGTTTTGGGGTCAAATCGTTGTCAATATGTAGAAGACCTACAACAGTGAGTGTCTACAGTCATCTGTGAAACATGGCAGAGGCTCTGTCATGGCTTGGAACTGCATTTCAGCCTGTGGTGTTGGGGATCTGCTGAGTTTAAGAAAAAAGTGCCATCAGATTAAAGTTTTCATTTTTCAGCCACTGCAGTAAGTGCATAAATGGGTAGAAATGGAGCACTATCAGTCATGGATTAGCCCAGACCTCAACATTATCGAAGCAGCGATGAAAGGTCATCTCGACAGAGACTGGAACAAAAGGCAGCAACATCCAAAAAAGAGCTTTGAATGTCCTTCGAGAAGCCTGGAGGACTCTTTGTGGCCGATGGGCCTGGTTCTGCCGGAGGTTTCTTCCTGTCAAACGGGAGTTTTTCCTTCACACTGTTGCCGAGCGCTGGCTCGTAGCGAGTCATCTGATTTTGGGGTTTTCTCTTTATTATTGTAGAATTGTCACATTACAAAGCTGTTCTGATTTGGTGCTATAAAACAAACTGAATTGAATTGGTGGTCATAACAAATATTGACTTTGCACCTATTTCCCATTTTCATGTGGCTTTCAAGGGTTTGCGGACGGGGTCGTAAAAGCGAAACTCCTCTTCACATTTTCTTTTTTAAAATGTAAGTCATACTCGGCTTACTTTTCGTCTCCTTTTCACAATCTTCCATTTAATCTGCGTTCTCTGTAATTTTCCAATTCAGCACCAAGGCTACATTTGATTGAAAAGGAAAGCAGAGCACAATCTGTAACTACACTGCCACTTTTTAAAATAGTGTAAAAAAGTAATAATAATATTAATGAATGAGAAAAAAGGTGAAATCAGTTTGTTTAAATATTTTATTGCTATGTAAAATTAAAAATCTCATACCTCCAATGAAAAAGTCCGGCTCTTAAATAAGACAAATCAATCAGGCAAAATAAAAATGTTTGGCATTGTGAACGGATGCTGGGGACGAGGGGAGAGTTCAGTTTGAGCAGATTTAGCGCAGCATTGCTGCTACACTTGTTAGTCAAAACTGTTACAAAACGCACCGTAGCGTACAGACTACCATCTTTGAAATTCTAGTTATCAACTCATGGGCTAGTACACATAGTAAACTACGAAACATGGACACAATGTTTCTCCCTATTAACATTTAATCATTTAACCGAAGGCTTACAGTAGTTCATGACACATTAACCTTAAATAAAAGTCAACCAACACATGATGCAGACGTGCGTATTATTGGCACATCTGTGAAATCCCGAGCACTTAACTACAGTGCGGTGGTGGGTGTTGGGGGGGCTGTAGCTGCTCATCCCAGCCAAATCTCTGCTGTTACAGTACAATACATTTGAACAGATCAGCCAAGTAATTCAGCGTGTCGAACAATCTCTAAATCGTGCAACAGATCCTCGTCATCCCTAACGCATCCAAACTCGAGACGACAAACATAAAAGTGAAGTGTCTTCTTTTCAGTGCAGCCAAACACAAAGAAGATGAGAATAATTAATGTCAACGCAGAACTTCAAGTATATTCCAAACGCAGCTCCTTTGTCTAACCACTACATCAGAGTCTAAAGGGACTAAAATCTAGTCATGCAAGCCACTTTTCTCTCTCTGTTACAAACTGCAAAGTGCATATTAGGAACTGGTGTGCGCTCTCTGAGAGGTTTGGCTCTTGATGCTGTGGCATTAAAGTCGTCTCATTCTCTAAAGAGGCAAATAGGCTCAGCTTTACTACACTGACATTCTAACCGTTGTGTTGCTCAATAGTGCTGCACTTAATAATATCACACAGGGAAAACATGAAGCGTTAGCGTTCAAAAGGCGACCCGTTTTCGGGTCCTCCGGGCACCACATCTGGACTGCAAAAAACCTCCAAAAGCGAGAACATAAAGTGACTGTTGTTAACATAAAGCCTCTCTTATAAGTTACGAAATAAATAACATTTCAACATTTCAGAAAATGGAAACAAAATAACTGATTATAGTCGGCAAAAATAAGTTTTGTACATCCACTTTTTTTTTAATTTAAATGATGGATAGCTTTGTTAGTCCATGTGCATTATGCATCAGCATTCACTGCAGTCATGGAAAAACCTTAGAAAATAAATAAGTACATAAATAAATAATCCTTGCATTGTTTTAGTGTTTGTTATTCTTTTCTTTTACAGTACCATGACTTGTAACTGTACAGTGAGTATAATACAGCAGTTACAATGAGAAACGCGGGGCAAGCCCATCGCCTGGCATTCGAGGGGCTAGAGGGAGGGGACCGAGGGTAATGGTGGTCTGCTGAGCAGAGTGAGCAGCTCCCTTCAGCGATCCCAAATCATCCAGCCTTGCTTTGTTGATCTTCCACAAGGAGACTGGGCCAAAACCAGGCCCCAACCTGGGGTCCAGAGCAGCACCAAATTCAGATCTATACCAGGACACCTAAGATCTGGGTTTGGCTAAAAAAGTCAAGGGAGGCGAGGTTGGGGAGGAGAGGGGAGGTCAAAAGGCCAGGGTTGCCACGGTGACCTCAGAAGTGGCCCATCCTGGCGGCAAAAAGGTTACGGGAGCGTGGCACGGCTGAGGAGATGCTGCCAAAGCTGGACGAAGGCCACTTCATGATGAACTGGGAGGTCACTGGCAGCAGATACCTGGACAGACGGACAAGAGCGAGGGACGGAGGGATTAGGAGAGAGGATGAACATAATGAGAGGATTAGTCATGCAAAGGTCGCAATTTAGAGGTCGGGGCGCCTGAGTAGGCACTGAGACAGCATATAGCCAACTTTTCATTAATGGTTCTACCACTTATGACCATCTCCATTTGCACAATTCAACTTTAATATTTGCTTGGAAGTTTGAAGATTAAAAAAAGAAAGAAAAGGAAAGAAAAGGAAAGAAAAGTGAAAAGAGTAGAAAAAAAGAAAAACTGGAGACTTGTGAGATCCGTATGAACTGCAGCACTTGTTAAAACAGCTACGTTATTTTTTTAGAAAATTCCAGAAGAAAGTAAAAAGCGCCAGTTGTACATATCACCACGGACCAAGATGGCATCTTCAGATGTTTGGTTTTGTTTGTTCAATGGTCCAAAAAGCCCCAAATAGTCTTTTTTAAATCACATTTAACCAAAACAAACAAATAAAAAAATCTTCACATTGAAAAAGATGAAAATAATAAACATTTGGCTTTCTTCTCTTTGCTTGGCGATTCTTGCGTTTATCAAAATAATGATTTATGTTCTAATCTTTTAATCTTTTCAGCTCCAGTTTTGTGTAATGTACCAAATCTAAAGTATCATACACACAGAGCTCTTAGCTGCGGTCCTGTTTAATTAGGTTATGTGCAGTAATTATGCATCTGCTCGTACAGTAATAAATCATGGACCTCATACCGACTGTCTTTTCTCTCAGTACAACTGTTTTTTGGGGGTTTTCAGCTTTGATCCTTACATTATTTGGTATCATGAACATAAAATCCTCACCTATCATTCCGAGGCACAGGCGTCAGTACCTTTCTAAGACTTTTCTATGACACCTTCCACCGAGACAGAGCAGTGAGGCAGCTCCTGCTAACAGCGTTCCAGTACCTGAGAATGAGACCAGTGTCAGGTTGAGTCAAGGCGAGGGCTGAACCCCGCTTCCATCTTCCTTAGTTAAGGGAAATGAGTCAGGTATGGTTGTCAGAGAAATGTCAGATGAGATGATCGGGATCCTGGACAAGGTTAACTGAAGGTTATGCAAATGTTAGGGTAGCGTTCAGAAGACATGAGACGGGATGCTTGGATTCTTCTAGACTGATCACTTAGAACAAGATTTACATTTATGGGCTTTCCCAGCACACATTCATATTGTGATATGAGACATTATGCGATCTTATTGCTATATCCGTGGCAAAAATCCTAAGCTAATAATAAAAATACATCTAATATTCGTTTAGTTAAATGAGTACAATGGTCAAAGGGAACGGTCCCCATGGAAGCTCTTAAGATGTGACAATCTAATCAAAAGGGAGCCACTGGCGCTGAGGATTACAGAGCGAAGAAATAATATCTCCTTTTAAGCCAGAGCAGCGATAGCACACTTTTTCTCTGACAGCCCTCGTTTCTTGTGAAATAGCTCTTGGACAAATTAGCTGAGCAGCTTCTTCTGAAGTCGACCGGAAAAGGGGAGGAAAAAAAAAAGCATGTCGCTAAGGGCATCTGTTTCAACACAGCCCCAGACCCAGGAGAGTTAGGAGGGATTCAAATTAACTTGATTTACTCCAATGAGAGTGTCCTTGAAACGGCTTCAAGTGGGCCGCAGGTATCCCTCCAGCACATCATCTTCATCTGTGACTGGACTCGGCTGAACAATGGCTCAGTCCGACACTTCATCTCAAAGTTCTCCACTTAAACCCCAGAGAGGTTTGCAGGATACGCTCTGCTCTCGGCCTTTCACATACGTTCCCAGCAGGTAGCTCAAAGTGCGCTCTTAAAAGAGCCTTCTAACGATTTTATAGCACGGTGTTGGGTGCCACCCTTTGGATTAACTCCTGCTTTACTTATGTTTCTCCTCTCTGTGCTCGACACCTTAAAACATGTAAAGATTCACCCTACATCCACCGGGAATTCTGTAGCTTTGCAGTGTCACGCTTCAGTTCGTTTCCAAAGTTTTTGCTGTAAACTCCAAGAAAAGACACGAGGGAGGAAAAAAAGATAAGAAAATTGAATACTGAACATTCATTAGGGGCCAAGTGTGTGTTCTCTGAGATCCTCGGCTAGTCACTTTGAGAATATTCAGCTCATAAAAAGAATCACTGTGGTGATACTGGCAAGGGGTGAGATGGGGTGAGATGAGGGGGGGATCTTCTCATGTCCAAATGGCTGTCATCTCTGCAGGCTGCATTTAATTGGACCCTCGTTCAGCTTCTTCCAGGTTTGTCCTCTGTTTGATTGTTAAGAAGGTCTTGGCAACAATGTGCATGCTTGAAAGCCAGTGGGTTGCGGCTCATTCATGCACTTGTGCTTTACTTCAATTCATCAGTTGACAGGCACACACTCTATGCACCAATCCATACATGCAATGCTACAATCTAGTGCAGTTCCTCCTGACAGGCCGATCTTAAGTCCTCCATCAAAATTCGACTGCCGCAGTGAAATGACAGAGGCCCCGACAAAACAAAACACCATGACTGAGGAAGGAGAAGGAGACTGCTGCGATAGCTGATGCAATCAGAAATAAGAGGTACAAAAGAGGCTTGAAGGTTATCTGCAGCCCTCATTCAGCTCCACACCCCAATTAACCCTAATTACTGCCACAGTTTTCAGACAAATGAAAGTTAATAGGATCTGAAACTTTTGTCATCATGGGAAAATTGTCTTTGGGTATTGACAGCAATTCCAAGCTTAACAAGAAAGTCATTAGTGGGGCTATTTGGCTACTTCTTCTCATCTGCCCACACAGGACGAAGGACTTGCCTATAACCCCGCCAGGCTGTTGACACACCTGATCGGGGCACTTCTCACGGGGAGGATGCTTGAACTCAAGCAGGCAGGTGTGGTCAACAATGGAGACCCCGTGGACCCGATCAAAGCTGATGTGTGACAAAGGCTGGTGTATGTGTGTGCACGCACATGAGACAGTGGGTTGAATTTACAGTACAAAACTCATTTAAATGTTGCATAGCAAACTGTTTGAGGCCATCATAGCTATCTATAAGATTTAAAAAGGAAAGCCCAATACAAATGGATCATTCTATGAAAAACATGTCCTTAAAAGCCTTTGAGGAATAAGAAATATGAGTGTCAATAATGAATATGGTCTTATTATACTGCAGTGTTGCAGTCTTTGACAACAGCAGGTGGATGAGTGTATTTCATTTTTCTAATTCAGGCCTGAAAAGTTCTGAAAGCTTCAGTTTATTATTGTAAAGTAATTAGTAACAATGTATTTATTTAAAAGTCTCAATTAAAGCAACCATTAACCACATTCTAATGTTTAGGTATAATGGTCATTACTTGTGTGATGCAAATATTCATTCTGTCTGTCATGCAAAGATGCAGTGTGTTTAGTCCAGCTGATGTCGCATCACCAAGAAAACAAAAGCAAGCACCTTCCAAAGTTTAGCGTGAATTCCACTTTTTGTGGAAGATGTTGCTTTAAAAACAGATAAACTCAATCAAACAGTGACATATCCTCCAAATTTCCTGTGCAGCTGGATGGGAACAGAGCAAAGGAAAAGTAGTTGGAGGTTAGTGGAGTGCGAGTTACTGAAGAGGGACTGATGATCGTTGTGTAACAGTCACATGACATGTGCATGCACACCCACGCGCTCTCATACACACACAATTTACCCTCTCATAAAAAGCTTATGCATCAATGACAAAATAATCCTAATTGCTTCTCAGCTATCTGAAGTGGTGGTGGGTTGCAACTGTCCCCTGCATGCCTGATGGAGAGATGCGAGCCACTTGTGCCGTGAAACTGCAAGCCACGCCTTCTTGTGACAAGAAGAGAGGGGTGCTTAGGGTTGATCATGGCACTGATGCGGTGCAGGTGAGACGCTCGGCTCCCGCCGAGGCCACTCGTACTGAAAATGCACTCGGGGTGAGATGCTCTTGATAAAAAGCACTGAGTGAAAGGCGCAGTTGTAAAGCATGTGGTTAAAAAAGGATGATGCGCTGCAAGCTGGCCGAATGGTTGCGGGGTTGACCAGCAGAGCTCCAAACAGTCTGAATACGCCTCTTTCCCTCTGAACACACTTTGTCACCGTTTTGCTCTATTTGAGCATTTAAAACACATCCTGTTCTTTTGCCGTATCAATTAATCTCAGCGTGGCTTATTTATTAAATGCTAGTGAGGGACAGAAGAGGAGACCATGCTAGACTGTTGGTTGTGCAGCCAAAACAACCATCTCTGGGCAAGTGGGATCAAGCCTGTGTTACAGCTGTGAGGGTGGTGGAGGCAGCAGAAAGCAGTGAGTAGGGACAGTGCTGGAAGATGGTGGGGAAAGGGAGGGGGGCGGGGGTTTAGCAGAACTAAACCAAGCAGAGACCTGCATCGAGGGGCGAAGAGACGGAGGAGGAGGAGGAAGCGGCAGCGACAGCAGCAGGAGTGGAGCCATGGGTAGAGGTTGGTCCAGCAGCAAATGGGAAGCTTTTTTTACACAGACATATATAGACACAAGAAATAGGGAGAGACACACCAACGCGTGCTTAAAGGATACCTACAGCGAGTATCTGGACACACTGGGCTTGATGGAGCTATGAATTCTAGTTGTTAGTTATTTCATCGCGTTATCACATCTGAACAAACTGAGTTAAGAAAAAACATGAGCAGGATAGTCAAAACCTAAACCGGCTCTTCAACCATACACAAACCCTTAATACTTTTTTAACAGCTGAGGTTTTTATACAGTAGGTGCAAAGTGATAGCCTGTTAAAATATGCGCAAGAGTTATGAATCATGTAAAGTGAGGCCCCAGGAAATAAGGAGCTCTCTCTCGTAAGGTCATTTGCTGCACAGGCTCATCTGGGGTCTAATTGAATTAAGCAGGCCTCGAGGGGCCCCGGGCTAACCTGAGCGCTAATCTGTGGGCCATTATTTCCTGTTAACAGCACACTCCCTCTCTCCCACTGCCGACCCAGCTCCCTCCCTGTCTGCCAGCCCAAAGCATATGTGATTTAAAAGTTCACTCATTACAAACCCAAGCTGCTGTCTCCTGCGGGGATCAACCTTAAAAAACAGAATGAGGCTGATTTTTTTTTGCTTGTTTGTTTTTATCAGGGTCTCCTAATGAAGATGATGTCTTTAAGGCTCTGCGGAGGCGAGAGAGCAAATGTTTTCTGACAGAGGTATAATGATGATAGGGCTGGAAATTTTAAATCAGAGTCTTTTTCTGTCTGTATCAGTGGCTTTAATCAGTTTTGTTTCAGTGGGTTTTTGTCAGAGTTGTAAGTTTATTAATAGGTGCTTTAACAAGTTTCCAGCTACACCTAAATATTGGAGGAAGACACTGAAATAAGTGTCTTTGTTCAGAAGCCCAGTGGAGAGATGTGCAGAGCAAATAATGTCTAATTCCTTTAATTTGTTGCGATACCATTATGGCTAAACTGTTGCTGGTAATTAACTGTAATAATAATGAATTTGAGACCCATTTCTAAAGATGCCTCCTGGACCAAGCCATTACCATTTTTTTAAACAGTTCAATTCAATTTTCTTTGCAGGAGTTAATCTCAACATTGTGCACGAGGATACCTATGACATTTGAACACCCTCAGATCTTATACAGTATGGAGGATGGATAATTAGCTCTCTGTGGCAGCGGGAAGCTAGAAGAATCTTTCAAAAATACAGCTGAAATGCTCGGATGTCCATCTCACCTGGTGTCATCCCACTCCGGGCTGAGTCCGGTCAAAGAACCGCGAGACTCTGAGACAAACTTGTAGACGACCAACAGGCAGTCTCGGCACAGCTGGACCAGCCTGCGACAGCACTGCAGCTCCTGGGGTGACACCACCTCACTGCTCTTGCTGAAGATGGTCTCCCAAGATGAACTGCAGAGCAGAGAGAAGTAGTTTAACACACACACACACACACACACACATATATATATTTAAATTCTTCTTTTTCGCTTTAACTCATCATTATGAAGTCAATGTTGCTTGCACAATGTAATGACAGCGTTGTTGTTAAATTAGTTCCCTATAAGTCTTTGTCGAGCCGATTCGGTCTCCCTCCAGGCACAAAATTACCAGCTGGATGTCAATGGCATCTAAAAAGTATCATTTTAATGTACAGTGTCTAGTGTACGCATGATAACCACATACAAACACGCAGCCTTTCCCTCTCCATGCGTGCGTACACAGCGCAGACATACAGGAAGACAGACACACTGAGGGGGATAAAACAAATCCTGGTACAGTTAACCCCCTTTACAACCCCGGACATACCCCTGACTGTGAGAGAGCCTCAACAACTGAGGAACACAACCCCGGGGGGTACTTTTGATGTCTACCCCGTTTCACTTCTTGGGAGGTGGGGGTGGCTCCTCTGAAAGGGTTCAAAACAGTGTGCGTTTCCATTCTCTTCCTCAAAGTCGTTTTCAAAGCCTGTTGAATTCATCAGCAACAATAGCTGCGAGGCTGTTTGATTGTTGTTAAGTCCTTCAGATAAAATATCAAACAACAGACCGAGAGGAGGTTGCGGGGGGAGCGCTTCCCCTTGGATTTGGCGTGTGCTATCCGAGGTGCGCCGCTTCACTGTCTCCATGTGATATCAGGGCCCCCTGTTGGGTTCATCCGTGTTGGGGCCGTGGCCCGCTGTAGGGAGGGGCCAGACGATAGGCTAGCAAGCTAGCTGGATGATCCTGGGCAGGCTGTGATCAGACAAAAGCTGGACGGGGTGCAGCATGATGGGGGTGGCTGAGGCTAGGGTTGGCTAATCCTCATGAGCCACATGAGCCAATAGCCCTTCTGCCCAATCTCTCTGCTCTCTTTTTACCGTCTCTTTCTCACTCGGTCGCTCCTCCACTTTTTCTCCAGCCACACTTCCATAAAACGGGAGCTTTCACCAGGGAGCAGCACTTTTTGAAGGAATTCAACATGTTTCAACCACAGGGAACCAGGTCTAAATTAAGTTCTGGGGTAATTAGTTTAGCCCCCTAAAAGCCCTGGGAAGGTAGTATTTTCTGAGAGTTCAGGTCCTCTGGGGTTGGAGCTTGAAGCGATAAAAAATGTTTGATTGGTCGAGCACTCGGAGCGTTTTAGCCGGCCTGAGACTGACTGTGCGATCACACAGTAAAAATAAAAAAAATAAAATGTTTGCTTACTTTCAGAAATACAGCAGGAATTATCGGTTACTGTCTGTAAACGCCACGTTCAGACTGGGACAGACGGATGAGAAAAAGCGAGAGCAGAAGTGGTCAGTCGAGTGAATGAATAGAGGCTGTGTGTCCAGAATCATTACTACATATTATTTAGTACACCAGGAAGAGTTTCAGTGGATCCCCGTATACAGTAGTTTGTAAGGAAAGCTGCAATCAGTAGTGGAAGTCAAAATTCGATTTTAAACTGAAGGAGGGAGCAGAGTTATTGACTGTGGCAACATTTTAACGCACAAACAAACACACTCAGCCCTCCACACCTCTGCACCACGCTGCGGGGAAGATTTTGTGTGAATGGTCGGTGGACTAATTTGCATCATCTTCAGGGCTCTTCAAGACCCGAAACGTAGACGACAGTGTAAAATTATGATATTATTTTATGCCATGTTATACCCCTAATTAAAGATTGTGAATTATTATGTAGTTTTAGTTTGCATTATTCTCCTGAATTAGAAGAAGCTGATAACTATTGCATTAGTTAAACTGATTTGCATTACATTAAATTGCTGACTTGTTGTGAATGAATGATATTGTTTTATGATGCATTATATTGCTGAGTTATAAGAAATACTGTTCGCAGAAGGTTATTGTCTAATTTGTCTGAGTAGAAGAGAACAGAGTGTGCTGGAGTTTTCTGCCCCATTTCAGCAGGAGCAGATAAACAGGGAGCCAAGGTCGTAGCTTAGGCGCTGTGTGAGAGAGAGCATGTGAATGTTTAGGCTTTTTATGATAAGGTGGAGGCACCAGAGGTTATAAAAGTTTGAGCAATGCTCCACCATTTTTGAGATTTTGAGGCTGTCTGCATCAGTGTCCATCTCCCACGTGTGTGATCATTAAATCATCGTTTGACTCAACCCGGCCGGACCAGTGTTGTTATTGTGGTTTTTTCTCTTGTCTCCATCCCCAATATTTTGAACCTTAACAGCTTGGGGGCTCGTCCTGTGGTATTGGGGTGGAATTTAAAAGTTTGGACGGTCCGAGGTTGTCGAACGGACAGGCACGAGCCAGTGGTCTGATGTGAGTGGACAAAAGCCGGCTTATCTAAAGGTAAGGCACTACCTGTTGAATTATTTCCAAAATGTGCCAAATTGGATATGACTAAATTAAAGTCTACTCACTGAAATTACTGGTAGAGTGTCTGTTTTGATTTTGATGAGAATCACCGTGTGTTATGCAGTTAAAGTTGCTTAAGAATGTTTAATGAAGTTGAAGAAATATGAAAGTAATAATGTTGGGTTTGAGTCCCTGGATATTGAGCTGAAGGCTCAGGTAGTTTGGTAGGGAAATTAGGACAGAAACTGTTCCAGAAGTAACAGATACTGTTTAATAGTTTTACAAATTAGGACAGAAACTGTTCCCAGAAGTAACAGAGACTGTTTAATTGGTCGTAAAAAAGTTATCTTTCTTCGGTGGGACCCGTTATGGTAAAATTTTTCAAAATCGGTTAGGTTAAAATTATTATAGGACGGCACTGGAAGATGCTAAGAAGCACATAGCCCGGAGGTTACGCTCCCTCCTGGCCGTGGACGCGCGGTCTTGACCTGTCGGCGAACAGGGGTAGTTCAGTTTTGGTTTAACTGTGGGGTACAGGGCATCCCGAAATAAGCTAGGAGTTACCGAGACTCCTCATCGTTTAAAACGGTGTCATGTGCTTGTTTGGACAAAGTTAAATTGAGTTAGGGATTTAGAAGTTAGGTCAGAAACTGTTCCCAGAAGTAACAGATACTGTTTAATTGATTACAAAAAAGTGAAGCTTTCTTCGGTTGGACCCGTTATGATAAATTTGTCGAAATTGTTTAGGTTCTTTAGAAATCAGGCCATAGGCTGTTCTGGAGGAAACAGATACTGGTTAATTGATTACAAAAAAGTGAAGCTTTCTTCGGTTGGACCCGTTAACTTAAATTTGTCGAAATTTGTTAGGTGCTGAATCTGTCAGGCCTGTCAGTAATTGTAAATATAAGACGTCTTTGTAATATAAAATAGAAGAGTTTTGTCTGAGCTTTGTGTGACCCTGTGTGTGACGACAGCGCACTGCAGCGCTGCGAGCTATTTTTAGACGGTGTGTGAACATGCAAATGAGCTGTGACGCGCACAGAGGACTTTGCTTCCTGTTTAGCGTGTTTTTGAGTTTTATAATTTTGATTTGCAAACAATGATACATGCCTGTAAGTAAAACGCTGATTTTGCTGATTATGATACTACAAATAAGGTGTTGAATGACTAGGGTGTGAATGATGTTGGAGTTTAAAGCGGAAACTCAGAGAGGAGTGTGTTGGGAGACTGGCATGTAGTCTGCAGTGCAAAGGTGGGCGTCTTGCCTGCTAGTCTATTTAACAGTAATGAAAATGATATTAAATAAATCTCTCAGTGTGTTGATACAGGTGGCTATGGGGCTGGACCAACTGCCCCCACAAGCACGGCGGCCGAAGCAAAATTATAGTAATGGACACAAAATCAGCAAGAATCAGCAGCTGTGGAAAAGACAGCAGCTAGCAGAGAATTAAAGGAGAAATTAAGAGAAGTTTTACACATAAAATTGCGGCCAACAGACTTGTGGAGGTTGGGAAGGCGCCTGGAGCATCACAACAAGAAGGTGAAACAAAAACACACACAAGCAGAGAAATGTGAGAGAGAGGCACGTGCTAGAGAAATGCCTCGTTTGAGAAAAAACGTTAAATTAGCCCATGTACAAACGCACATACACGCAATGAAGAAACAGCTTACACCCATGAACACGTGAAGATTTTCCAGCAAGTTTAAAGCAGTGAAACTTAACATACACCCGCCGTTACACAATAAAGTTTATCCACTACTAACAAATAAACCCTCTGGGTTGCAGGACAACAACTTAACTTCAAAAAAAAAAAAAAAAAAATCACAACCAGTGATAACACGACAAATTTAGTGGTTAATAAAAGTCAAATTGTGACATGTTTTCTTCTGATTGATTAATACAAGTGATTACTGAATGAAAGAAAATTCCATTTTTGTGCTTTAAACATGATCTTAAGAATTTTAACATGTACCTGTGTTGTCCTGTCAGCTTGGTGAGTTATGAGAGGATTATATGGTGAGAAAAAAAAAAAAAAAAAAAAAAGGGGGAGAGAAGGCTGACACAGGGCCTGGTCCCGTTGTTTTTCCCCTCTCTGAGTAACACAGCCAATACAACATGATTTTCCTGTTCGTTTGTTTTTGTTTTGTTTTGTTTTTTCTCTTTATGCTTGATTACAGGCTGCTTTGTCGGCCCGGAAAAGCCGAGGCTGACCCTGGACTCCTGCTCTCCCCTCTACCATCTTTGCTCTCTCCTCTACCATCTTTGATGTGACCCTGACTAAATGCTAAAGCAGCTGAACCCGCAACAACAACTTGAAAATGTCAACAGTGCTGCAGGAAAATGATCTCATGCAGCAGAGACGGAGAGCGGTAATCCAAGGCCCGTTTCACTACACGGGGAGATTTCTGTCAGCGTCTTTTCTTTCTGAGAAGATTGAGAAAGGCCCGGCTCCCACCACCGATTCTGACCACCTTATATAAAGGAACTATTGAGAGCATCCTGAGCAGCTATATCACTGTCTGGTTCGGGAACAGCACCATGCCGGACAGACAAGCACTACAGAGGGTTGCGCAATCAGCTGAGCGCACCATCCGCTCCGAGCACCCTGACCTGCACTCAATCTACAGCAGGCGGTGCTGGACCAAGGCCAGGAAGATGGTGAAGGACCTCAGCCATCCCAACAACAGACTGTTCTCTCTGTTGCTGTGTACGTGACAAATAAACATCTGGATTTGGAAAACGAGGCACTCGCAAAGCCACCAGCATTGTGCCTGATTGGACACACCCCTCTCACACACTCTTTACATTCTTGCCATATGGAAAAAGACAGCTTCAGCTGACAGAGCTGTGACGAGACGCCCATTAAGCCCAGATGAAAAGTGAGGCCGAGCAAAACCACGCTGACCTTAACCACTCTGCATTAAAACTGTGCAGGACAGTGACGGACCAACAATGACCATCGGGCAGCAAAAAGGGCGTGCCAGGGACAGGAGGAGTAACTGAGGTCACCTCAGAATGGACAAAACACCAGGAGAAAATAAGCTGAAGGCACAGGTGTCGGGGCTCGGCCAGGAGCTGACCTCTGAGAAGAGCCGAACAGCAGAGCCGCAAAAGGCCGTGGAGCAAAGCAAGGAAAACATCAATGGACTTAAATCTAATTTCTACGGAAAAGACTCTGAGGTTTCTGCCCTCAATAAGACCTCGAGGCATCAGAGCAGAAACTGAGCATGGCCCAGGAGGAGCTAGCTGAAAATCGAACCCATCAGGCTTGGAGTCCTAGACACCGGATTTGAAATCAGGCCGGAGCATCCTGGAGCTAGATGAGCAGTGTGATTTGTCCGGTCTGCTATGGAGCGAACGTTAGGGGGATGGCTTCCTGTCGCCTCTGCCGTCCTCCGATCGCTCAGCGTCCTGGGCTGCCCAGCTCTGGACTGAACGCTCGGGCCGAGACACCCAAACAACCATGGACTCCATTCCCGTGGAATGGGACCACGACTACGACCTCAGCCGTGGGCTTGAGAGTGCAAGAAGGGATCCCAGAGAGCCTTGAGGCCTGTGTAAAACTAACAGAACAAAGATTGAGGTCTTCCACTGGGGAGGTG
This sequence comes from Copadichromis virginalis, assembly GCF_057382275.1. Taxonomy (NCBI): domain Eukaryota; kingdom Metazoa; phylum Chordata; class Actinopteri; order Cichliformes; family Cichlidae; genus Copadichromis; species Copadichromis virginalis. Next base: position 39,861,387 of record NC_140632.1, read on the forward strand.
GAAGCTGCAGACTCTCCTATACACCTTCTGGATGTCAGCCGTTCCACCTGCAAACAAACGGACAGCAGTCGTACTTCTGCAAGCAACAAACGGACATCCAGACAATTGAGCTGCGTATCAAAACCCTGAAGGAAGACCGAAGCAAAAGGGTCAAGTTAAGGAGGAGCGAAATAAGGAGAAGATGCTGGACACTGGAGAAAAGGACTGCCTCAATTGGGGCCAGAACCAGTATGGACAGAACTCTGAGCAGCAGCACCAATGGATGCAAACAGACTGAAAAGGAGGAGGGCAGGACCCAGGGCACGCTTCAGGCCGTGGTTTACCCAGAACACTACAACAGGAAAGTGATGAACACAAACACCCACACAAACACACACATCTACATGCACCGACTCAGAGTGAAAAGAAACATACATATGAACATATGCACTCGTTGATTGAGGGAGGAATGACACACATACACACACAAATTAAAATGTTGATTCAATGAACTGAGAAGTGATCCACACACACACACACACGCTGATGCAATGAAGAATGCTTTACTAACAAATGCTGCACACAAACATCCAAATACGGAGTTGGTTACAACAGCAAGAACTGATTGATTATTTATTGCTTAAATGTATTTCATGCCACGCAGAGGGCATTTGTGTAGATTTAGAGGACATGGTCTGAAGCACTTTGATAATGAAAACAATGTCTGTGCGTGATGTCTGTTTATGGCTCAAAGCCTCCACTGAATTGTTTACTGTGCTTCACACAGTCTAACAAGGAGCAGTGGTACAGAGCGAAAATGATGAATGAATGGTGTGAGTTTTATTTCGAAGAGATTATGAAAAGGTTGTGTTGATTCAACTTAGTTGTTTACGTTTTTGCCAAGGTAAAGAGTTGGTGTGTAACTAGTGTCCACTATTGAGTCAAGTAAATCCAACATGTTTTGTTGGTGCAAAAAGGAGTTTTGGTTGATCTTTGGGTTTTGTTTGACACTAGGTTGATTCTATCAGTGAGGTTTGGATTGTTCTCTTTCTCTAAGAGAGAGAAAGATGGTTTGAACTTTGGACATGTTTGCAATGGGCCCCAGTATCTGTTATTATATGAGTGTTTAATTGGTTACGTCTGTGTTTGCTTTTGTTACAGTGCACTGAGATAAGAACATCTGAGAGGTGTGATCCACCGGTGGTGATATTTTGGTATTTTGTGAGTTCCTGATTTAATAAATCAGCTCTTTAATCCAGGCCTGAGAGATTGAACTTTAAAGCGCTATAAAATATTCTTATTGAAAACAGTCGCAAAGTATTTTTTCTCCATGATTATAATGAGCTTGGGAGAAAATTGACTTATATGGGACACTGATCCTGAAGCCTAAAAGGATTGCAGCGAGTCAATCCAGTCCAAAGAAGGAAAAACAAACAAGGAGCTGTTTCCTTTAAAATGATGACGTCATCTTGCTGGTGATGGAGCCTCGAATAGGCTGCGCGTGAGACTCCATTATCAGCAACTTTTGGTATGAATGTGTGTGGATGTATGCATATGACTGACGACTAAAAGTCATAGACTGACGACTAAAAGTTTAACTGACTTGATACTGAGACAAAAACGGTGCTGACTTTAGGATTATTGAATGTCCACAGACAATTCACCCAGCCTGTAAAAGATGGGTGGATGTTTTGTTTTGCTTTGTTTTGTCTGCAAGAACAGAAGAATGACAGAGACTAAAGAGCTGTAGCTTCACAGCAGTGTGAACTGCAGACTGAACCCTTTGGTTGCTAATTTTGAGCTACTGATGTTTGCATTAAGGAAATTGTGTTTTAGTAGCTGTGTTTTAATTAAGGTATCACATTATATTGTTGGGAATATTAAATGCTAAAGTGAAGAAAAGGTTTGATCCCACTCATGACTGAGCATGTTATTATTAACCATAGTGGGTCACTATAGAGAGTCAATTAATTTTAGAAAAAAAAAAAAACAAACAAACAAACAAAAAACCCTCCACCGAGGTCTATGAATAAGAGGGGAATGATAGACAGCCACACTCAAAATGGAGATATGTAATGATAAACACTGGTCCCCGTCTTTTGGGCGCTCTCTTGAAGTAGTCAACAATTTAAAAGTAAGATAAAATAACAGGGGCATGTGCTGAGGGGTGGTGCTGCACAAGAACAAGAGTAAAATAAAGAAAATATTGTTTTTAGAAGTGCAAATTAAAATGTACCATTACACTCAGAGGATCAATATGAAGCTTAATATTTGTTAATTTTGAATGAAGTACATGACTGGTGACTGTTCTGTCCTGAGCTTTTGTTTTTACAGCACCCGCTTGATCACACCAACAGTTTCTCGCCACCGAAGAGGGGTACTTGAAAAAAATAAAGAACGGGGAGGAATATCATCAAAACTGGAAACAGGTAATCCCCAAAGGGGGTGATAATGCCATAACTTTCACTATGGTCAAATTCTCAAAATTTGACCCTCAAAAATTCTTCAAACATTTAGACACAAAGTGGAGATTTAGATAAATATAATGTCGTAAACCACATAAGCATGAAGTATTTGATTCAATAAGATGGTGAAGTAACAAGCAGCAAAAGGTTGATCATGTTAATGGTGTTTATTCAAGGGTGCAGAGGAGATTATTATTATTAAAGACAACAAATGAAATAACGAAAAGTAGAAGTGGAAAAATTTGCGTTAACGGTAATAAAATCAAAAAAAAAAAGAAATACTAACTAAAATTGTACTGAATGTTCACAAAACTAACTAAAATTAACTGGATTTATAGCAAAATGTGTTTGGTTGCATTGATGTGTGCGTGCCCTGCTGTAGTGAAATTAAGGTAGTACGTTAGTCGAGTCGTCTGTGTTGCTGCTCCGTTCACGCGCAGAATCAGGTCAGGCAAAGTCGGGAGACAGCGCCAGAATAGAATTGAGGATGATTTTAATATGACTGTTTTATAGACATAACAAGAGTCTTGTAGTGGAGAGGGACGTAATGTCCTCCTGAGACCCAGAGAATAAGAAAAAACAGGGAGAAAATATTTTCGTTTTTTCTTTTTTCTTTTTTTTCTTTTTTCTTTTAAATGAATCAAGTGTTATTAAAATAACAATCTCATAAGATGAAGATCAGGGACCAACCCAGAAGTCACTGACACTTCACTAACTGTAAACTATTGGTTTAGGAATAAGTGATGGCACTGAACTTTCTATTTCACAAAAGTCAATTTATTTAGGATATCTGAGTAAGTACTGATTTTATTTGGAGACACAAAGGAACATTTGGCACTTCCCTCATCTCACATCTGTTTCATTGTTGTACCCAATCATTCTACAACTGAAATGCCTTGGACTGCTAACCATTTCAGGCAAGTGGAGTGAACCATATTTTGCTAGACTCTCATCAGATGGGGGCTTCCTTTTATTGATCTTTGGAGAGAAGTCTTCATTACTGGTATTATTCAGGTCTTGTTCACATGTTTGTCCCAGGTTTCTCAGCCAAGAGGAGCTTAAACCCCAGATACTGTGAGTTCTTTTCACACGTTGAGATCACTGATAACTCTCAGCAACGACGTGATCTCGTAGAAACAATTAGGTGTTATGGATTCAACTATAATTGCGACACTTATTTTTTTACTTTACTGGAAAACATTTCTGCATTTTACCCATATTTTATTTTTAACTCAAAATCAAAATTCCAGATTCTACTACAGGTTGGTTTTGCACCAGATAGGACGACAGATTTCAGGTGGCCCTGTGTCTTTCTCTATTACATCTGCCACTGCATCTCGATAATCTTTGTGTGGCTTTTAGTGGGTCCTGACCCTCTCATATTTTGAAAAATCTATGTTTGAATCTCCCTTAATAATTGTGTTAAGAATTCTCTCCGCCTTTGTCAAAAGTTGGGTATTAGGAAAAAGTGAAATAAATATAAATATAAAGTCCCAATGTGTAGAGCACACATTAATAAATTAGTCATGTTCCCTGTGAAAGTAAATGAGCCTAATTCTTAAAGACCCCTGAAATTATTTACTAGATGTTTATTTTTTGAATAAAATAAAAATCTGAGTTTAACAAAACATTTTAATTGTAAATATCAAGCTTACCTTTCTTTCTTCCATAAAATGTGCTTGTGGGCACGCCAGCCATTTTGAAAAGGTGGGAAAAACAATTGGCAAGGCCACACCCCCACATATGGGATATAATTTTAAAGGTTCTGTTGTCCTCTCTAAGAAACATCAGGACTTAGAGGAGTGGCAAGTAGAGTATGAGAGCTACAAGCAAAAAACTAAATGTGTACTACAGTGCGCAAAAATGAATTACTGGGTCATCAGGGGGTCTTGAGGGACATTTATAAAACAAAAATCCCACAAACTTTAAAAGTGCACTTGAAAAGGTCACACAAGAAGGTTAACCTAGCTTACCTAGAAGACCTCATCAGGGGGAGCACGCTCCCCCTCGTTGAAGAGCTCACCCACTTAACTCGCATCCCAAGAAAATAGCTAACCCCAGATAAGGCAGCGTGATGTATCCCGAGATAACAGGACTGAGACATCTAAATAAAGGTGTGAAACAATCGCCTTCAAAAGGTTATCAATTGACTTCAACCAAAATTAGGAACACTCGGTGCGGCAAGAGTTAATAGTTATTAGTCTCAACACCCAAGGATAATTAGAAGAGCATGACTGATATGATGCAACTGAGATTTTGTTACACTTAACTTTTGCAAAACACAAATAGAACTAAATTGAAACTAAGGATTTTCAGAAAATAAAAACTAGACTAAACTAGCAAAGAATTGGTAAAAACTAATTACAACTGGCAAAAAATTGAAAATCTGGAGTCGAAACTAAATAAAAGATAAAACCTAATGAAAATGGCGAAACGTTTAAAACTCTGGTGCAGAGATTGGCAAATCTGACCAGGAACGTTATAAAATGGATTGTCAGAACAGTCAGCGTTAAAGCCACTTTTGACAGTCCATACTAGGATGGCATTGGACATCTTGGGGGTGGAAGGGGGGTTGGTGTGACCAAGGTGTGGTTTGGCTTGTCGTATGTATATTTGAGATCATATGGCTCTGGATGGACCAGTTACCAGGGCATGGAAGGAGGACAGACTCATTAAAGGAGGAGAAGGCATTTCCTGGGATTGGAGATCCTCTGGGTGAGTGGTTGATTAAAAGCATGCATAAAATAGAAGTTATCTGTTGTTATTGATTGGTAATAGATTGATAATTGGCCTCATTTACAGCTGTATTGACTTGTTGTGGACATAGTCGACTTCAGGTTTAAACACTCTCATTAACAGGTTGAAAATAGTGATATTAAAGGAAGAGTATGCAGCGCCACCCTGTCAGACGCCAGTGATGGTGGAGCTCACTGATGAATCAGGTGAGCTGGATTCATGGCTGATTCAAAACTAAGATCCCCCTGCTGTGGTCAGTAAGGGGAGAAAAGGGGGAAATAAAATCAAGAATTAAAGAGGCATTTATAAACGTTTAGGTGTCAAGTGAAACGGGACAAAAGGGGGTGTTATACTGTTATTTTCAATGTCAGCATTATTATTGTATGAGAATCATGCAACAAGCATTGCATCGATGATCATTTATTGAAGTTTTTGACCTTATACTAACATCTGTGTTCCTGTGATTGTTATAACCTCTGATGAATCTTCTATTTACAGGTGTTAGGATAATGATATAATTTTTCATTGCAAGTGTAACCATGATCATTTTTATACATATTGCAACTTGTTGCTCATTGTAGAGTTGTGCTCAAGTTAATAAGGGTTAAAAGCTACAGTCAGCGCGAATGTCTGACTGATCTATTGAGGGGAAAGGCTTCGAGCATAGAAGGCCGCACGCGCTTACAAAACACTGATATCATGTTATTCTTTGTGATCTTTGCTTCAATTATGTCTTTAAGGTTAGTTTAATTAGTGGCAGTTAATTAAACGAGATTCATTAAAATATTAAATACCTGAGTCAGAACGTTACACGCAGATCACCTTAAGAGTCTGGGAAACTTTGTAGCTGCCTAACTTTTTTGAATGTTCTAGCTCCGTTGATTTGACACATTGGAATGTGTCAAAAAAGGGGGGGAAGGTTGAGCTTTAACATCAAACAAGGATTATTTGAACATTTTATAACTTCATTTGTGTCTTTAATAATTTAGGAATGGTAAAGCTTAAGCTAATAGCGGTCCGAGAAGACGGACCTTTTAGAGAATCAGTGAAAAAGCATAAACTATCACTTTCATGTTTAATCATTACTCATTGAAATGAACTGAATAGCGTTTAGAAGATTTGTTAATTTTTTGTCTTTTGTTAAAAAGAGGGGTTTCAATAATTTTCAGACACACCTTGCAAATGTGCTTATAACGAGTTGGCACTCGGCCTTTTGAAGGTCAGAAGCTTCGTTCGGCGTGACTGTCCGGACTGATAAAGTGTAAGAAATGCCTTGAGTGCGGAGGGCTAAATGCAAACACTGCTTACACACACATAAGATATGATTAGAATAAGTCCCTGGGACATTCTGAATGTTTTAGACCAATTCTGAATCACTAGAAGGTCAGTAGATAATAACATTAGATTATTAGGGTTAGGAAGAGAGGTGTTTTGGTTTTCTGTCTCTTACAGAGCAAGGAACAGACACCAGACGAGGTCACTGAGATGCGAGGATCCTCCGTAGCAGAGTCAGACACAGTGACTGCCGAGACATCAACTGGGTCCAGGGGTCATGGCGTTTGGGCTCCAGCTAGTCACCACAAAAGGATGGATCCCATAAACACAGCAATAACCATGAAGGGGTTGGCGGAAATCCGGGAACACCAGACCAACGAAGTTCGAGAGGCTTTTGGGCAAAAAGGGGACACCTTCCTGTTCCTTTTTCTGGAGAATACACAGATCGTTGTTTGAAATCGGAGCAGAATAATCCCCTGATCTGTGTTACGACTGAAGGGTTGTCTAACCCCTAAGGTTGAGGAATTAAGAGCAGAGGATCACCCAACTGGACGACACTGGTAGCTGCAGCAATAAAATAAAGGTTAAGAGCTCTTCGGACAGAGGTTCTAGTCTACGTCTGAATGGTATCAGGGAACACCAAATAAAGCTGTGGGAGAACAGGGGAGTGTCATCTGGACCTGCTATCCTTGTAGTAATAGTTTGTCTTGCACCTGACTTGCGCAAACACAGAGGTCATCTTACATATGGTTTGCCCCTCAGGGGGACAAAGGACCTCGGGAGTGAGAAGAGATGAACCCGGCCACACTGGGCTACAGGGTGTTTGTGAGGTCATTATTCTAATGACCTCATCAGGGGGAATTGTAAAATTATGATATTATTTTATGCCATGTTATACCCCTAATTAAAGATTGTGAATTATTATGTAGTTTTAGTTTGCATTATTCTCCTGAATTAGAAGAAGCTGATAACTATTGCATTAGTTAAACTGATTTGCATTACATTAAATTGCTGACTTGTTGTGAATGAATGATATTGTTTTATGATGCATTATATTGCTGAGTTATAAGAAATACTGTTCGCAGAAGGTTATTGTCTAATTTGTCTGAGTAGAAGAGAACAGAGTGTGCTGGAGTTTTCTGCCCCATTTCAGCAGGAGCAGATAAACAGGGAGCCAAGGTCGTAGCTTAGGCGCTGTGTGAGAGAGAGCATGTGAATGTTTAGGCTTTTTATGATAAGGTGGAGGCACCAGAGGTTATAAAAGTTTGAGCAATGCTCCACCATTTTTGAGATTTTGAGGCTGTCTGCATCAGTGTCCATCTCCCACGTGTGTGATCATTAAATCATCGTTTGACTCAACCCGGCCGGACCAGTGTTGTTATTGTGGTTTTTTCTCTTGTCTCCATCCCCAATATTTTGAACCTTAACAACAGCCATCGGTCAAATTCCTGCAAACAAAAGTTTGGAGTTGTCCAGCTGCTGTCTTTCTTCTCTCACTGCGTATCAACCCCTTAATCTCCATCACCTTCTCACTCTCCTCCCCAGTCTCCCTTAATTGAGAAGGGACAAATGGAGAACTTAGAGCAGCGACTTAGGTTACATCCTCTGAGCCCACTGCATCAAGAGAAAAGTCGCTGCTGAACAAGTGAACTGTAAGGAATATGGAAGGAAGGAGATGTGAGGAAGTCACACCTTTATCCCAGAAGAGACAAAGATACTGGCAGCCACCAGCGTTACCCCTCAGCCTCCTAGTAGATGCACCTATGGAATAAAAGTAGTAGGTGACTTCCTTCCTAAATGATTGCACTTGGAAAATGTTCAGCAGGTCGAGATCACTGAGATTCAAACAGATGAAAATTCAGTAACACTTGATAATATAACCCACGGCTAAGGGCATAATTCCTCTGTTATTAATGGAATTTCAATGTATTTTATTTGAAATTACAGCATAATTATAGTTACGAATACTTAAATGTAGGCACACTAGAATAAGGGGGTAACAAGTCAGGCTTTTACAGGAAACAAAATAATTGCACTGCAAGTAAAGTGTCTGACATGTCTCGTGGAATAAAAATGTATTTTCCCACTGTAGGTATGCGTGTCTACTTTTTGCGTGTTTAAGCAAGTGGAAACTGGACGGTGCGTCTTCCTGACATGATCAAGTGAGCTGTGACCGCAGTGATTCATCTTGTGAGGATTCATCTTCTGTCGCTTCAAGAAGCGTATAAATAAATAAAGGCACAATAAAACTTCAGAGTATCAGATAACAACCTAAAGTGAAGGAACTCAGAGGCCTTCATTCACCTTCCCCTGCTTCTGTCCCTCCCCTCGCTTTCTTCTTGCTCTCACCAGTGAAAAAGCCTTGATTAACAGCCCAGATTTGTGACCTGAATCTGCACCCTGTCTACAAAGACTAACATGTTTCTTTCATGCCCAAAAGCTTTCAGGAAAGTGCAGTTAGGTCTGGTTGGTCTGTCACTCATTCTCTGTCATTCAGCTGCCATTTCTTCCGCAGTCATACTGAAAGAAAATGGCAAATTGTCCCTGCTGTCAGTGAAACTGATATATTGATGAAAAATGGGCTTAAGGACATGAAGGAAATTGTGTAGTGCAAGAACCTCTAGTTATGGAGATGGAAGAGTGACATTATGCAATGAATAAAGTAAGTGTAATTGGCCTGCAGCGTAATCACTTGTTTGTGTTGTTTCTGAAGAATTAGACTCCCCGAACATTTCCATTCATTCAGGCGACTTCTTTTTGATAACACGGGCAATTTTTCAAAGTCTCTTTTTTAAGTCCTGATTTAAGTAATTGCTTACCGTCTAAGTTGATGTTACATTATAGGTACGAGGCTGGTTTCATTCAGAGGTGCGTAGATTCGTTTTTACTGATCATTTTTTTCGCATGACCCCGGAGCACGCTCAGCTGAAAGAGCCATTTTAGCATCAGTGGAAATAATATCAGCAACAATTGTCTGTTTATCTCCGTTGCAGCACCGCTCTGTGTGCGTCTGCAATAAAACCTGCTTGTTGGATCCATGCACACAACCGACGTTTGACTTTGATATTTGGTGTGTATGCAGCCTTCAAGAGGTTGATCTTTTTAGTGCCCATTTAGAGAGAAATTACGCAGTGGATGGATGTCAGTAAATATAGATTTTCAACCTGAATTTTATTTCAATAAAAGATCCGATGTGTGATTTTAGTGATTCTGTGCAGAGATTTCTTCATCAATTAATTACTTCTTTTCTTTTTTGCTTCTGCAACTTATCTTCAAGTTGTTTCTGTCCATCCAGTCTCTTTCTAGGAGGTTTTCTACCTTGAAATATAAAATGGCACCAGGGTGGATGAGCTAGCTCGCTTCCAATAAGTTTGGGTGAAATGTAAAAATTTTCAAATTGACAATCGTCAGTCCAATAACCGATGACAGGCGATACATTTGCACATGCACAGACTTTTTGATGGACGGAGCAATGCAATCATGCACGGACTGATTTGCACGTTTAGAACACAGAAGAAGTCCAAACATGGACGAACGAATTGCCCAATTACAGACTGGAGGCGAAGGCGCAGATAGAATTGGAGGTGAGCTTCCCTCCCTCCAAGACATCTACAGGAAGCGCTGCCTGAGGAAAGCGGGGAGGATCATCAAGGACTCCAGTCACCCCAGCCATAAACTGTTCAGACTGCTTCCATCAGGAAGGAGGTTCTGCAGCATCCGGTCCCGTACCAGCAGACTGAGAGACAGCTTCTTCCACCAGGCCATCAGACTGCTGAACACGTCATAGACACCTCAGCTTCACTACTGGAACTTTAACATTATGCACTCCACACTGTATATAAATGCCACTTGTTTTGCACATATTCAACTCTGTATATTTTATATATTTTATTATTATTATTATTATTATTATTTTATTTTATTTTTTTACTATTTAATTTGTAAAAATGTGTATACACACACACACACACACACACACACACAGGAAAATATTTAGTATACACATCCAGAAATGCATACACTATTATATATTGTACATATATTTATTAGTTTCAGGTTGGCCATTCTTGTATTTTGCTCGTTTGTGTTGTTGTGTTTGCACATCTCTGTTGCTTGTGGGGCTCGCACACAAGAATTTCACTCGCATGTGCTGTGCCAGTGTGCCTGCACATGTGATGTGACAATAAAAAGTGATTTGATTTGATTTAGAAACGGACTGTTAGCTCAGCGAGGAGGTCGTAGGCGGAGAAGACTGGTCTGGACAATGCATCTCCCAGTGAAGTCACGGAAATATCCTTGTATACCAGCCACAAGCACACCTCCAGGACGCATGTTCAACACCGCCGGTAATATTGTTAACCACCTCCGCAAACATTGCAGTAAACAGGAAACATGCTTGTTTTCCTGTCAGAGAATTTAAGTTTTGTTTGGAGGGAATGAAGCTACTCTTTGGATTATTCCTTTATTTATTTATTTGAGACTTAACGTTACATCGCAGCTGGAAGAGATGATTTTTAACTTGTTGTTTGGTCGAGTGTGTCAGACAGATAAACACTGGATCGGCCTGTAAACAGGGTACAGCAGAAAAAAGAAGCCAGTTTGTCTTTGTTTCCCTCCCAACCATTGTGTGTTTTGTTATTTAAATAAAACGCTTTTTTCTGAACATTGGCTACTGCTGTTCTTTCTTTCTGTCATGAGTTTGAGTAAATGAATCGCTGCTACGTTTGGGCGCACTCTGAGGAGGGTGCCGTTAAAACAGCGGTATTATTTATTTCTGTTGACTGCTTCAACCAACATTATCAAGAAACTTACTTAAATAAATAAATGTTCCTTGTAAAACCCGTCGACGACAGTCGATATATTCGCCCAAACACCCAAACTTACCTACCAATAACTCCTTTGTCATTCTAAGGCCTCAGTCACAGCAGAGTAAAAATAGGACAGCAGCCTCCGACAAACACTACAGACTGATCGCATTGAATTTCTTTGCTGGCTGGGATCCACTGTAAGCAGTTGCGTTGACAAACTGGTTGCCCAGAGGTTCAGTGTGCAGAAACCTCAAAAGCACAGGTCACCTGGTGTGAGGCAGCCACAAGCTTTGCAATTAATTTCCATTTAATTTATAAACACAGAAGATTATTGTGACCAGCTGGAGTCAAAGAGCGAAATGAAACATTTATGGCAGAACTTTTACTGTAATTTGCACAAAGTTTAACACCGTAAAGCATTTCTTATTTTGCACTCAAGATGCGAGTGATAGTTGCCGCGTTGAGTGTTTATTCCTTTGGAAGGAGAGGGAAGGAGTCCGTAATTCACACAGCTGGATGTCTCAAAGCTGTGAGCAAAAAATCCCCAAACTTTGGCTCTGTCGTTTCGCTTTTTTACTCAGGCTTTCGAGCCAGGAGCATTTCCAGAATATTTTAAATGGAGCGGTGAGAATGCAGCAGGGGAGCCACAGGAAATCAGAATATTCAGTCAGAAATATTTAATAAGTGTGAAAAACTCTAAATCCTGTTGCAGATTTACTATGTGAAAAGTGAAGCTGCATAAGAATGTTAACATGTTGTTGTTTGCAAAGTGAAAAAAACAGTGATTTAGGTAAGAAGCCGTGTCTGTCTGTTTTGCAATAGGTGTATCACAGTTAATTGTGGCATTATCGCAAACACATTACACAGAAATGCCAACTTGACTCTGTTTAATCAAACAGCTCAAAGCATCAAAGTCGGTTTGATGACAGCGACTGACTGCGACTGGTCCCAGAACTGCTCCCATCTTTGAAGCAATTTCAGAGACCAGTTGACTGCACACAGTTGCAACAACTGTGGCCGAACCCAGTCCATCACCTGGCTCCGACTGGACCTACCCGGTGTTGGAGAAGCAGTTCCACATGCCCTGGCCGTGGCTCCACAGCAGCCTGTTGAAGACGCGATTAAAAAGCCGGTAGAGGTGAAGGCTCTCCACGTCCGGCTCCTTCCAGATCCGCTGCAGCACTGAGCGCACATTGGTACGTACAATGTCCAGCACCTGAGTGATGGAGAGAGTGAGCGGGAGTTGGGGATGAAAAGGACAGAGAGGCTCAGGCTTGAATGGGAACATGAGGGAAAAGTAATGCTACACCTGTCATTTCTTTTCTCCTTCGTTTTTTAATCTCACCTTAAAATCAGCAATGACGGAGGCCAACACAGAGAGCAAACTTGCAATCGCATATATACACATAATGTGCATAAAGAAAGATAAAAATGATTTGAGCGGGTTTATCTCCGGATTCAGGCCTGTGGACTCGTGCAAGACTGCATGCAGAGACATGCAGCCTATTTCTCATTTGTGTGCTTTTAAGGCTCTTCTACAGGCAGGACACAAAGTGCCGGGGCAGACAGTGGAGAGCACGGCAGAGGACTAATTGCTGCACCAACGTCAGTCTTGGAGATAAGGTGTCAGAAGTTCCCGGGCGGTCTAAGGACACCTGCGCCAGCCTTCCGTCATCCCTTCTTCGTTTTCCCATCCCTCCCCACCTCGCTGACTTCTCTTCCTTCCTTTTCTTTCTCTTTTCACCCCGCTCAGAGTGCAGCACTGTGGCTCTTTTGACTTTGATTCCTCGCTCCTCATTACTGAAGTGCCCATCGGACGGTGTGTGTGTGCATGTGTGTTTGGGATGCGAAGAGGCAGATTTCCCAACAGCAATATGAGGCGAGTGAGACATGCATACACACTCAGCCAAACTGATAGATGAGTAAACACACACGGATATGTTTTGGTATGGTAATCAGATAGCAGAGCGGTGGGCGCTATGTTCCTGACCTCTGCCTGCTGCTCATTAGGCTGCTCCACTCCAAATAAAACATCAGCTCGCACCACCGCAGCCCACAACACGGCCAAGCGCAGTTGTGCAGAAAGCACTGGCTGAGAGATCACATCATTACTGACACGCCTACTGGATACCATTACATGTCTTGTCCCCTCTTGTGTTTTGTTTACATCCTATTTGGTGTGTCTGCCTCTCACTGTCTGACATGGTAATGATCTTCATGCTCGTCTTATTTTTTTCTCTCGCTCTCTGAAGTTTGATTTCGAGGTTATTTTTCGTGCTTTAAAAGTTGTACAAAAGCTTTCAGAGAAACAGGTAGGAGAGGTGACATCTTTGTCACATTCGCCGGTTTTAACAACGTCCATTCTGTACAAGGTGACAGCGCAGACCCGGCGCCGGCAAGGGCAGGCAATTTATGCAGGTGGCAAAAGAAAAACGGGGATCTTTTTGTTTTACAGTTCCAGGATTAACATATCCAAGAATGACGCCTCTGACAACAGTGTGTGAGGCACTGATTAGTATTTTGACGAGTATTTTTAAAAAGTTCTAATAACTAGACAAAGATCAGGTTTTGGGACGTTGCTCTCTGGAATTCAAAAGTCCACATTTCCGTCTGTCTTTGCAGATGGAAAAAAAAGCTACAACTTTATTTTTTGCAACCGTCTCTTGTTGTTTGCTGGGATTGCCTTCTTGTCTGCTCCCAAAAGCAGTGATACTCAGTTGGCCCTAAATCCACCAGAAAGTGACAATTTGAAACAAAACAACGGGAGCTGATACAGACCTGGAGCCAAACTGTTCTATGAATGACGAGTCAGGTGACCTCGCTCAGATCTCCTGAAATGTGGACGTCTGCACAGATTAAGAGGTTTGGTGTAAAAAAGCCCATTTGCGACTTTTTCGTATATGTATTTCTGGGAGTTCCTTTCTCAAGGTGCAAAATACGTAAGCGCACAAACTGATTTAGTAACCTTTACTTTTACTGGTAGTTGCACCTATTTTTATCTTTTTTTACTGACACGAACAAACTGGGCCTGGGTTTAGGAAACAGCGCAACCTTTGCTTGCTCTCACATGCCATTTCACATCTGGCTCTAACACTCACCTTCCGCTGTTTGGTTGAGTCCAGCTTCACCAGCCAGTAGGAGGCGACCTTTGGTTTATGATATTTCCAGTTATCCAGAATCTGTGGAAGAAAAGTAGGAGTTAACAACTGAAAGGTAACCTTAAAACCTGCTACAGATTACCTGCAGAGAAGTGCAATTATTAATAACAGCCTCTGCATCGTTCCAACAAAAAACAAACCAAAACAGACTACATTGCTACTGCTGTCTCCCAGTAGCAGTCCATCATACCTCGGGGTTATTACCGTGTGTTAAAGGGCAGTTACTGTGCTGTGCAGTTCAGTCACAATAAGAAAGCATACGAGGCCAGGAATACACCTCCAGGGGGAAACAGATGCACCTTTTTGACTCCAGGGCAGGCGGGTCTTGGTCAAACTTATTCTGTAGAGATTCCCTGTCCTCATTAAGATACTATACAACAACTTATCACTGCCAAGTTAAAGAGTGCAGTGCCAGAGAACAGTTAAACCTGCACTTTTACAGTACTTTAAAACTGAGAGAGTATCTCAGAAAAGCTGTAAATAAGAAAAATGCACATAAAATATATCATTTACATGTAGCACAAAAGAGTTATAATGATAATAGATTTTTTACAGGTTATGACCCTGTGAGTCAAAAACCCTGGATGTGTTGTTATGCTCAAAAGCTGTCCTGGATATTGCAATGCACAAGCTCCCACTGCCAGCATTACTGTGTGACTAAAGGCACTGTTATTGTTGTCATGTTGACACAGTCTACATCTCCCCACTGGTGCACATACCTCACACGTATCGTGCTAGATCCCCTGCAAACACTGCTCCCATCGGGAAGCTGCAGCGCAAACTTTATGTGTACACACACACTCACACACACTCACGCTCAGAGTTGGGTTTCCATCATTTCAGAGGACATTACGTTGACTTTCCTTTACATTTACCCCGTCTATTACCTCTTGCCTGCCCCTGTCACCCTAACATTAAACCAAGTCTGCAGTTAAACTTGGACAATTTGCATTTTTATCCCCAAAAGAGAGACGAGTCCCCACAGTGTGACAGTATAAACATCTATTGCCCCCCACCCCCTACACGAGTAACACATGTACACACCGTACACAGACAAACCAATGCAGCAAATAATTTGTTCACATTCTAGAAAGTTGCTTGTTTACTTGTTTAGCTTTCTCTCTCAGTAAGAACCCAACAAACAAGGTGAGAAATTGGTTACCGCAGCACATCTAACGCTTCTTACGTTTTGGGTCTTTTTTTGTCTGGTAAGCTGCGTGCTCATTTGTCACAATGTGTTTTGTACAGGCACAAATTACCCTCAATTTCATCTTTTTATTGGTTCCAACGCCGGCAAAAGAGACGGTTCTGAATGAAAGATAAAGGAGCCAATTACACGGATACAAACACATAATTAGCCCAATTAGACCCAAGTTTAAATCACGGAAAGCAAAAAACGCCAAAGATTGTTTTCATGCCAAGTGAACACTCGTTTTCTCCTGAGGCAAAGAGTCAACAGTACAGGTGCAGCTGTTCGTCTGCGTTTCCACGGCGCTCTCATTAGGGTTCGTTAACAGTACAGGTGTGGCGGTAATTGTCTCCCACAACCCTGACACACCCAGATGTTACCCACACAGACACACACGCACACATTTTGCTTTAAGGTGTTTGTGTGAGGCCACTAATAAGGTGCTGGTGGCTCGCCCTAACAACAACAAAAAAATGCTGTTAATTTTTCAAGAATTGTCACTTGTTTGTCCATTTTTACATGACTTACCTCAACGTAATGAGCATTTAACTTTTGACATTTAATAAAGTGCCTGTCTGACCTCTCACATGATGGCCCAATTTTTTTTTTTTTTAACGTAGGCCTTGCTTGGATCCAGACCAACACTACATTTGCTTCTGTCGTTGTTACTTTATTGCATTTTAAGAATGTGGTTACTTTGCTTGATATATTTGTAAGTTTTATCCTCGAGCTTTGCATGGTTTGCATTTTATTACCTGGCTTGTGTAACTCTGTTTGAGAAACTATTATTATTGTTACTATCATTTGGAAAATGTGTGTATTAATCTCAATCTTTAGCTACCTGCACACAGATGCTGATTGTTTTAACAGATATTTAAAGAAAACAAAAGTATCCTTCATTGACCACTATTTTAAGTTCCTAACTCCTAGGTTTAGCTTTATGAGCCAATTTCTTTACATAAATTTGAGTAATAATTTGTAGCACAATCACACCTATGAAAACACGAACACACCGGGATGTCCAGGCCTGACCAGAAGCAGAGGAGGAACTGATTGATACAAAGGGGCAGTGGGGAATAGCGCGGGGCGGTAAACTGTTCGACAGGTTGCTGCTGGGGTCGTTTGAAAGACAATGGGAACCGAGCCAGAGCAGACAGGCTATTGTGAGGGAAGTGAGGAGGTCACTTTTAGTTAGGCTGCACAGTGACCGCACCTGGTCACAGAGGGGCTCTGGGAATACCGCGAGTCTGGACTCCCGCTCGACACTACTCCGTGTTGTCTTCCACTTTATTTTTCTAACACGCAAAAATAACCTTTTGATTATTTTGTGAATTATTTTCACATTTTGCACAATGGCGATCCTTGACTCACCTCGTCCAGCACACCCTCGGCCTCCTCTTCAGTTTTGCCCGGAAACCTAATCCTCATGGCGGTGAGCACTGCCAGGGTCTGACGCACCAGCTCTGCCTCCTGCTCTTTACTCCTCAGATTTATCAACGGATCGCCCTGCACACACGTAAAGGCAAAGCATTAAAACTCGACAAAAAAAACAGCTTTTAATTTATAATATTGTGTAATCGGATGTGTTTATTAGGCCTAAAAAAATCGGGGGCATTACCAGATTATTTCTGTTATAATTACTCATTACTTAATGGTATTATGTTCTTGAACGTGACGAGAAAATTCTATTTTTGTTTTATTATCACATTTTGAGTTCTTCGGAGTTGCACTTGAATATATTAAGTTTTTAGCATTTATACATAATGACTAATGTATTTATACTGCTCACATTTTATATATGTGTTATAAATATATTATCAGTTATTATTTATTTCTATTTATCACAGTAAATTTAGCTTGAGATTTATGTGCTGCCAGTTTCACCAATAAATTTTGCTCCCGCTTGAGTTTCCGTAACGTTCAAAATAAGCTCAGTGAAATACAGCTCATTATGCTACAGCAGCGTATTCACTGCTAAACCTATATTTAGTTTCCTGTGCAGTTGAAGCTCGAGTGTGCAAGATGGCGAAAAACTGGGTGAAATTAGTGGATCTCATGTCATTTCGTATTCACGTGGAAGGACATTACGTGTTGTGGTGCTTGCTATGGCCTCTTTCAGGATGAAGGCTTTCCACTTTGTTCTGCTCTCAATGCCAAAACTCATTCGGCTCTATTTTATTTGATTCCACTGCATCCAAAGGTTACCAGGGCACTTTAAAAAAGGAAGGGGAATGGAGGAGACAGGTGGAAAGCAACAGATGGCAACATAATAGAAGGTTATTGTTGTGGGCTCCAGCGGGCCTATACAGTATTGACCGGACTGTTTAAACGATACTAAGCAGGTCTGGGTACAATATGTCAGAAAGGGTGAAAAGGGTAACGATATGATGGAATACGCACCTCCATCTTTAGTGATAAAGCTGTAGAGTAATTCTCGATTGTTTATTTTAATCCTAGCTGGAGCATTTTAGAACATTTCTTGTGACTGACAACTCGCGACATATTCTGAAGTCTAACCCTACTTTGCGTGCGTGCGTTGAGTATCTTACTATATTGGAGTGGATGGTCCCCAGGCTGTTGCTGTGAGGCACCCGGTGAGCGGAGCCGCTGCGGCTCAGCGAATGCGAGCGGAGCGTGGCGGAGCTCGGCCTGACGAGGGGTGTGGCCACGGGAACCGTAGGGGAAGGCCTGGTGGACAACGCCCGCACTTCATTTGGCGACGACAGGGAGGCGATGGAACGAGGGCACGAGATGGAGCGCCGGATTGGCCCAGAAAGCGACGGTGACGCGGACGGGGCAGTGCTCGTTTTGAGCGACTTGATTGGAGGTTTCCAGTGCATGCGGCCTGTAGAGAAACAGAAGAGACGGAATGAGTAGTGGGGGAGGAGCTCACTGACTCGCTGTCACACTTCGGTTTCTTCTCTTCAGCCTGTCTCAGTGCCGCCGTCACTGTCAGGCTCTCTCCTCTGGTTTCTATCTGTCTCCGGGTGGCTTTGGAGATGAAGTGTGGCATTAAAACTCCCACAGCTGCACTCTGGCACACTGGCCCAGTGATCCACTGTGTGTGTTATTAACAACCGCAGCATGTGTAGCCAAAACCAGAAACTAAACATTAGTCCTGTCTGGTTTGGGGATGGATTAAAGAGCATGCCTCTGTCTGTCTCACACACACACACACACACACACACACACACACACACACACACACACACACACACACACACACATTAGATGAACACATGTACACAGATGGAAAATGAAGTAGAAAACCCACAGTGACACTTTCTATCACCCTTGAAACTCTTCCAGTTTGTCCACTAGCCAGTGTATTAGTGTGTGCTTTCTGCTGGTGCACTGTGTGTGTGTCTGACATCAAGTGTGCACACAAGTATGGGTGTGTTTGCGTGTGTCCATGTCGCCGCTAACCCTTCTGAGGATCGGCCATTGCCAAATGAGAGCATTATGTGGCTTAGCCGTAGCAGTCCTTTGGTGGCTTGGTATGGAGTAGGGCTTGGCAAGGTTGCCGTCTCTCTCTGCACACACATGCACACACACACATCCGTAGACGCTTTGTCCAAAAGTTGGGCTTTTTCATGGCTTTGTCCTTTACTTTGTAACAACTAGAATGAGCTCATGCAAGGGTCCTCTTTTTTTCTGGACTGGCAACCCATAATGCAACCAGGGATTTTTTTTTCTTTCCTTCCAAGGTCGCCACATAGGCTGCAGTGAAAGCTGCTCCCTTTCTCACTTCTGAGGGCTGAAAGTGAGTTGATGTATGCGACTTATGTGAAATTGAAGGAATGCTTGAGACTTATCACTCTAACTATAAAATAGACTATTTCAGCATTAAACTCAAGGTGTTTTCAAGGTGCACAACAAAGTCCTTTTTCTCTTTCTATAAAAATTCCTCCTTCTCTTCATCTCTGCCTCTGCTTTCACCTTCTATTCACTGGAACTGCACTGGTCAGGACACTTTTCTTCCCTCAAGTGCTTTTCAGCGCTGCAGCATTTGTGTATGTGTAGGTCCACGATTGTGAGCAGTGTGAGCAGCTCGGCAACAAAGATCCACGTTCGTCAAGTCACAGGCCACGGTCACTCTGCTTAGGCTTTAATTAGACGACGAGAAGGCTGATGAACACCTGTTCGCAGCAGTTGCCAACTCAAACCACCAAACCTGACCTGCTTTGTTATTGAAGAGCGTGCACCACAGATGCTAATCAAATCAGCAGTTCTCGGCATTTGTGTGTGTCCGTGTAACTGGAAATGGGAATTTGCAAGTCTAAACGTGCTTTTTCACATGTTGATAAATTTGAAAGATACACCAGTGGGTGCACTGCGAAGCAAGTTCAACCTAACCAGGCTTTCCTTGGGTCAGCTGGCTTCACAAAACCTAAAATCCCAGTCACCGCCTTAAAAAACGTTCTTTGTTAAATTTGTGCGCTCACATAAAAGGGCGAGATTAACGCGTCACTCGACTCTTCTCTTGCAAAGTCCTCACCCCAATCCGAGAAATTATGAGAGGAATGGATGTTAGAGCAGAACATAAAAATACAACACTGTTGCTGCAAATAAGATTAGAGAGTAACGCTGCAGAAATTCACTTCTTTTGAAATCGCGATCATCACAGGAGCACCAAGAGCAGTAAAATAAATATACCAACTTGAGTTAATATATTTATTTTAGAGCTCTCGATGCATTCCTAATGCGACAGCTGCACATTAGAGGCCTGCAACTTTAAAGTGCATCCATTTAAACATTAAAGCTTACTCGCTTTGTTTAGCTCTGACACTCTCCTGTGGCCTAATAAAGAAGACGCTAAAATCACTTTAGTGAAATCCATTTCACTGATTGTACAGATAAAAAACCTACAAATGTATCTGATCAAAGATACATTAGCTGGCTTTGTAGGTTCTTTCCTAATCAGTGCTCTATTAGTTGTTATTGGGACACTATGAAAGAGCCAAGCATAAAAACATTCATGCATTATGCAAACATTTCTGTGACTGAATGAATGTACAGGACAGTATAACCAATGTAAAGCACAGTTTTCTCACTGCACAGTTTCAACTGGTGGTGCTACGGCTCAACAGGTTGCATATATAATAAAAAACATATTCATATAGTTTAAAAGAAACAGCCAGTGAAAAGGTGATTTTGAACTGAAACTCTGAACATAATCTTCTCTGGACCAGGTGATGCTTTCAGTATCAGTTACTATGGTGATCTACGAGGTAAAAAGAGAGCCGCCTCTCTGAAATCTGTCTTAAAGCTCAATATAGCTCGCTAATCAATTAATCTCTCTTTGCAGTACATTGTATTCTAATTTTTGCCTCATAACTTTTGCACTGTCCACTTCCTGCTGTGACAAAACAAATTTCCCACGTGTGGGACTAATAAAGGTTATCTTATCTTATCTTATCTTATCCCTCAGGCTGCGTATCGTATGTCCTGAAATTCTAAGTGCAAAGGTCAGGACATACATGTCAGCTTTGTTATACATTATACATTAGTCCCACTGTATGATTCCAGTCTGACTATGACAGAGACTGAGATGTAAAGTAAATCCTGACAGAGCTGAAATTCAAACACAAAATATTAAAAATGTGCAAATATGTAGGCGTGCGACTGTTCACATTCACAAATCTCAAAAACAAGGTTGTTTTAGCAATTAGGGTAATGCTCGTAATCAGACGGCTTCAGCTGAAAGAGGAAGAAATAAACAAACGGCAGAAAGAAAAGAGACGACTGAGAAAAGGGGAAGCGAGCGCAGAAGAAAGTAAACAAGGACAGATAACAGCTCCCTTTCTGTGGCGTTTGCATGTTCTCTCCAGGTACTCGGCTTCCTCCAAACACATGCAGTTAGTGGGGTTTAGGTCAAGTGATGATTCTAAACTGCCCATAGAGGTGAATGTGAGTGCAAATGGTTGTCTGTCTCTGTGTGTTAGCCCTGGTGACCTATGACCACGATAAGGACGAGCGGATGGATGGCTGCTTTCTGCATTAAACACGCTCTTAGACAACCTGCTCCTCTACCTGAGCGCTCAGCCAAGTTCTTCTCCTTGCTCTCGCCAAGGTCGTAGGAAACTTTCTTTTCCCCTCGCTTCTCTCCACTTCTTCTTCCTCCCGCCTTCCTCCTCTCCTCCTCCTCTTCCTCGTCTGAAGAGGAGCAGGAGTTATCGGCGCTGCTGCCGCTGGTGAAGTCGGCCAGGTAGTCTGGTCGCTGACGTCTTGGAGTCTGACTGCATTCTGGCATGCCGGTCAGGGGCTGGCAAGAGTACACAGATACAGGACGTATTTACACTCATACTATAGAGTAGAGTAGTATACATACATTCATAATTATACAGGAAAAAAAGAAAGACAGTTCACACATGGATACACACTCTTGCACACATAAACATCTTTTTTGCTTTTATCCTCCTGGGACGCTGCACTGAATTTATTTGCTTTTTAAAACCAAACCATCCAAAATGACCTCATTTTGGGAAAGCGTCCTCCTTCCAAAGGTCTGCGCCTCCACCAGAAGCTCACAAGGACAAAAGTGCAACGAGATAAACACACACACACATAAATATGAAGATGTTGAGACGTTGTCAGCCTCGCCTCACCCAAAGCTCATTACCATCTGTCACTGGGAGACCTGCCGGTGACACGGCCGGCCCGCATGCCCACACCTGTGCACGTAATTGCAGCCTCATTATGCACAAATACACAATCGCACACCTTCGCTGCTTTCTAAGCTGTCCCTATAAAAAGGAACATGGCTGGCTTCATGCGCAGAACAAATGTGGCCTGATTAGACACGTAAAGGTCGAGTTTAAAGTGAAGCAGCTTTTTGTAAATGCTGTAATTTTTTTTCTTTAACTAGTTTAATAAATTTGTTTGTGCAAATGAAAAAGCGAGAGCTCTGGAAACTTTTAAGAGCGCCTTTGACACCAACTTGCTGCTGTAATATCTGCTTCTGTAAGTATTTTCACCTAAACGTTCAGCTGTGATGCTTCACAGACGCAAGCTTTCTTTTGTTGCTTTGGTTTGTTTTACTTTTTGAGTTTATTAAATTTAGTGTGTGGAAAAGGACACGCTGAAAGCATTAATAAAGCATTTACACATCTGTTATTCAACAGTCAGCTCGGGCAATGCTGTCAGCCCACCCAAATTAATGGGCAGGAAGTGATCAGGGCTTACACAGCCACTGCTGGGTAGTAATGTGTGGGTGAGTGATGGAGGATAGAGACAGAGAGAGATTAAATACATGAGAGGAGAATAAAAGGGAAGATGGGAACATCAGATTGATGGGCTGAGAAATAAAGAGGAGGACAAGGTGAATCTGAGTATGGCAGATACAGAGAGGAGGCACTGAATAGATGGAGAGAAACGGAAATGAACATGGAGAGAAAGGGGCTCTTACAAGAGGACAGAGAGAAAAGGATGCGAGGACAGACGGTGAATAAACAGTGGAGGGTAAAGACAAAGGGAGAGCCCTGAAAGGATGAGATGAGAGAGAAAATGTGTAAAGAGAGACGTGGGAGTGACTGGGTAAAATCAAGTGATGAGCTGAGGAGAGATGGTGACACGATAAGAGCCAACTGTGATGAGCTATATGTCAAAATTAGCAGAGTTGGGAGTAAGAAAGAGCAAAGAAAGTCAATAAGAGGAAAAAGGGGACGAAAACCCGAGGACACTTGCTCGCTTTCTTTGTGCCTTCCCGCTTCTCTTCTTCTCCACCTTTTGTTCTCTCTCCGCCTAAACATTTTTCCCCAACAATAACAAACCTAGCTTTGTTTCCTTCCCTCAGAAATCCTGTTCCTAATCCCTCTGCCTCGCTCCTCTTTTCTGGCTTTCGCACACTCGTCGGTTCAGTTTCACCAGATGGCTCGAGAGCGCTACACCCCAAGGAGCGAATCTATCCGTCACAGCGTTTTCTTTCCCTTCCTCTCGATGTCTGGGGCCCAAATTAATTTGGACAACAGCGATTGTGTCTGAACAAGTCCTCATTCCAGCTAAGGCCTCTCTAATGTGGCGCTGAACTGCCCTGTCGAGTCCCTAACACGCTCTAAGTGTTCCAGCCAATTTAGCTCTCGAATGAGGGATGGATGTAGATGTGCAGGAAGAGAAAGGGATGGAGAGGTGAAGGGAGGAGAGTGAAGCAAGGTGATGGAGGGAGTAATGTGCTGTCGTGGGAAATCGAGGGGGCGTATAGGTGCATGTGACAGAGAGAAAGAGGAAAAAGGGGGAGATAGACAGAAAGAAAGATAGCAGGGAGAGAGTGAGAGAGACAGCCTGACAGCTCTCCCCTAAGGGAGTTGGGTCTTTTCTTTGGGCCTCTATCTGATTCTTTTCTTTTCTTCCTAACCCAAGACCCCCTCCTCTTTATTTTTCTGAATCACGTCCTATGTGCTTTCCGTGGGCGTTAGCTCTAGGCATTTGACTACCTGCCACCCTCTTCCCTCCCTCTTTCTGCCTCTGTCACTCTTCTTTGCACATTTTTTTAAGGGCCTCTGATGCATGTGGCCCCTATTCTCCCTATTCTCTCCTAGCTTATGTGTCTTCTCTCTCTCACCCACCTTAGGGCCTCTTTGCCTGGAGGATTTGCCCATCAGCTTCTCGTCGTCCAACTCGCACTGTTCCAGCAGATCCAGGATGTCCTCTTCCTACACAAAGAAAACACGAGATGAGAATATGGCAAAGGTGCTGATTTCGGTAAACAGAGCTTAACGGGGTAGTTAAAACCTCGAGGAGGCACTGATAAAGTTTAATAGGAATGCTTTGATATTTCACACTTTATTGCTTTGAAGTCAAAAGTGTTTTTAAGCAAACTTAAATCATCAAAAAAGAAGAAGAGATGAAAAAGTTTAACTTCAGAGCCATGCGAGCCTTATCTGGGAGCGAGGGTTAGAAGCGAGGCCCCGGCTGAGCACGCACTGCTCGCTGGCAGCGCTCGTGAAGGCAGCGTCATGGCGGTCGCCAGTACACTGAAGCCTTGGCCATTTGGCTATTGCTGAAATGCAGGCAAAGGTGATTAATGTTGCTTCATGGCTGCGACATAACAAGCTCCCACTTGCTGCTCAAATGCAGATGAAAAGTGATTGTTTTCTCTCAGATAAGCCATCAAGCTGCTTTCGGGGTTTGCGAAAAGGTCAGTGTGCCCCTGGCTCACAGTGTTGGTGAGTGTGTGAACATTTACAGTGGCATACTTCACTGTCTGGAAGACTTTGGACTTTATGGTAAAGGTATGCATCACTGGGTTCATACAGTTTGTAAGTTTTCGCTTTTTTCTGATTGCCATGCGGCTTTTCGGTTCGGTTGTTTTGGCGAATTGTCACTGTGCAGTTATAGAAGCTGCTCAGACAGCTGAGACAGAGCCACGTGCAGATTTACAATTCTTCATCAAAGCCTCGTAATTTAAGAAGCCCGGTAAAAGAAAAAGGAGAGCTAACAGGTAACTGCTGAGTTATTTAGGGCTTGTGTCCATATATTTTCTCTGGCAGAAAACAGGCAGGACGCTGAGGAGCTCCATCAAACAAAGCACCCCGTCACTGTGTGTGGGTTTTGTTTCCATGACAACAATATCCTGACAATATATCGCCGCTCCATGCATTGTCATGTGACAGAAAAGCATCACTCCTTTGCGTTTTATTATTGAAGCATAAAATGGACACAGCAGGGACAAACTTCTCCTTCGTTGTCTTGGTTATCGGGGTGACTAGTACTGTATGACACGCTTCCTGAAAGGCAGCAGAAGTGAGAACGCCAGTGCCTTTCTGAAAAGTTCTGAAAAGGTCCCGAAGCGTCTGCAGAAAACGTCAGAGTGCTCTGAAAATGACGCCGAGTGCAGGGCTTTCTCCCCAGCCTGCTGCATTTGCTCTTTCATCATTAGAGTGACTGAAAAAAGACAGACTGAGATGAATATGCTGTATGAACACAGTCAACTCCATCATTTTAAGCTGTATTTAAGTTTTTCATGATAACAACATTCAGTGTTGCGGGACGTCTATTGCAGTGAATGTTGAAACGCTGTTTATATTGTGGCTTTACTTTGCATTGCTCTGATAAATTCATTTACAACTTGCAGCCATTTCTATGCAGTAAAGAGCATGCCAACTCAATGCTCGCCTCCTTTCACGAGGTGAGCGCTTCCCCACCCACAGTAGTTTTAAAATCACTGAAGGACCATTACCTTGTTAAATTTCACCAAAGCAGATTACATGGATGCTTTCAAATGCTTTACAGTACGTGGGAAAACCAAATCTGACGCATATACAGAATTTAAGAGAAGCTGAGAGCTATTTAGCTTTTCTTAAGTACTTTTGTTAAGAGTTTATAAAACTGTGAAATTTAGGCTGCGACCTGCTACACTGTCACTACTCAGCTTTTTGTTCCTACTTTACTCCCAAAATAAACATTTTCAGCCGTGTGCCTGTGTGCATGTTACGTAAGCTGCATGTTATAGTACTGCACTACCAATGGTCTCTGTCCGTGTCGGATCCATGTAGGATAATAAACTGTATTTTACAAACACAGTACTTTTTATGTCACTGGACAACAAATTGTGTAACGCAGAGGTCTTTAGGACTAACCTTTTTCCCCTTTTTAACACTGCAATTTGCTTTTAAATATTAGATACAGCGAGACTTACATGTTCTTACCATTCTTGTATTCATTTCATATATTTGCACCCCTTACCGCTTTCATGGGCTCTGCAATTGCTCTGAAGTGCTTGGAGACATCTTGTGCAGTTTGTATACTTGTGCTGTTCTGTTTCATTGGCAGAGCTCCTCAGGCAAACTGAGCGTGCATCTGCTTTACATCCTTTTTTTCCAGTCAGTATCCAAGTGAAACAGTTGCAGGATTAGGAAGACGTCACCTGAGCGCACAGGGAAACACTGGTAGCTAAGATAGACGAGAGGACTAACAGCCCGACTCATACCTGTTCCACCTAACTGTAATCAGAAAAGGAATAAAGGTGAGCCGAACCCAGTGGAAACCAGTGCAACCTGTGGCTGGGCTGTCTGTAGCACAGTGGTCCAAGTCAGGAGGGTGCTCTACAGTCAATCAGCATGTTTACAATGCAGGTTTTACTTTCCTTTGATCGTGTGACAATCCATGACATTTTTCAATTCGTGGCCCCAAGAAGCCCTCAAAGGCAGCAAACGTGAGTCTTGCAGGTACAGCGTCTGTCAAACATGATAAATGGCATGCTGGCAAATAACCTCTGGCTTATTTTAAATAAAAAAAATGCCTGAGGTAGCAGGCAGTGCTTGCCAGATGATGAATTCATAAACATGCAAAACACGAGATATTATTTATGTTACCAATAATAATGGTTTTGTTTCAAGTAAAGCTTAAGATGAGTAGATTTAAATTAGATTTAAATTTGGTCTATAATTTGTTGGCCAACGACACAATCTTTTTGTGGTTTTACCACTCTACATCATCACAGTGGATTTTAAATCAAATAATCATCGTGTCACTGGAGTGCAGGCTTTCTGGATTCATTTCAGTGAGTTTGACACACATGTTAATACACAGTCTCGTTATTAACTAAATTTACTGGCAAAACTGACAGAAATTAATTACAAGGATTGTTTTTAATACTTGTACTAATGCTAATCCTCTGCAGTCATCATTCTGGCTCACGTTGGTTTTATCTCACAGGCCGTGTACAGCCTCTTTTCTTGTGTGTAACTAGTGGTTTGCACTTATAAACCTCTGTTGTCACTGATGAATGCGTCTCTTGGTCATAGACTCTGGCAGTGAAACGTGTAGGTCCTTAAGAACATTCTTGACTTTGTTATATGTTGTTTTTTTCCTAATCATTGAAATAATTCTGTCATCATGCACTTTAGCTGTTCTCTGTGATCTGTGGGTGTTGCTGAGCTGATCAATGCATTCATTGCATTTAAGAACGCGTCAGGGAGCAGGCCTTACCTGGATATGAACCTGATTGTCAGTCCATTTTCCAATTAAATTTGAGTCTTTGAGACTACAGTATTGCATATAAAAATGTCTGTAATAATTGTAGATTAATGGATGTTTGTAAAATCTGCTGAATTAAAGCTAAAAGTCTTCACTTCAATGAAATGTTGATTGCTTGATTTAAATTCCACTCTTGGTGGTGTACGCCACGCTGTGGAGGCAAAAATACAAAAATTGTGCCTTTGTCCAAACAATTATGGACATGGCTCTGTACTCAAAATTGTAAACTTTCAGTTAAAGAAGTTTTAGCGTGGTTAATCTGGGCCAGAGGTGCTTAACTCATAGATACACTAAGAGTGAATATGGTTAAAAAAGGCACAGAAATGTGTACTGTCAGCTATGAAAACAAGTAGAGCAGGTGTGTCAAGCTCAGTTTACATCGCGGGCCACACACAGCCCACTTTGACCCTAAGTGGGCGAGGCCAGTGAAACTCTGACTTTCTGTCAGTTACAAGTTACATGTTTAATGTTTTTCTACATGATAAAGAAAAAGCTGCTGTGACAAAGAAAGAAATCTCTCAGCTCGACTCTTTGGACTGAAATTGTAAGAAACAAATGAGTAAAATGACAGAATAGGTTCTGGTAGCTCAATGCCCAGACTGTCCAGGGTTTTAGTTTTAACTGTAGAAACTTCTACAGCAGAAACGGAAAAACAATCTTTTTCAAAAAAAAACTGAAACTTTTCTGTTTTTCACAAAGTTGCAAAGGTTTTATTAAAGGCATAGCTAAGCGTATTGCAATTTGCCCTAATTTGTAAAAGTTAAAGTTTCTTCTGTACTGAACAGCAGAAATTAGGATCTCAGAAACGCACAGAGATCGAGCTGTGCAGGAAGTGCAGCCAAAGCAAGAGGGAATCCATGACGATGTGCGAAGCGTAGTTTTGGGCTATTTAGCTGCTGGTTCAGTGAATTTTGGTCAGAAAGTGACAAAAACCTGCAGTTTCAGAATCTGTGAGATGACGCTTTCAGCATCTGGCGGCATGTCTGTGTTCATGCTGTCAGGTGAACAGACGGATCTGCGTTTTGTGTTTTTCCAGGTCAGGGACAAGTTCCTGCCCCAAGTGGAGGAGTTTAAGTATCTCGGGGTCTTGTTCACAAGTGACGGCAGAAGGAAGCGGGAGACAGACAGATTGGTGCTGCAGCTGCAGTGATGCAGACGCTGTACTGGTCCGTCGAGTTGAAGAGAGAGCCGAGTCTCAATTTACCGGTCGATCTACGTCCCTACCCTCACCTACAGTCACGAGCTGTGGGTAGTGACCGAAAGAACAAGATCACGGATGCAAGCGGCAGAAATGAGCTTCCTCCGAAGGGTGGCTGGCCTCTCCCTTAGAGATAGGGTGAGAGGTTCAGCCATCCGGGAGGGGCTCAGAGTAGAGCCGCTGCTCCTCCACATCGAAAGGAGCCAGCTGAGGTGGTTCGGGCATCTGACAAGGATGCCCCCTGGGCGCCTCCTGGGCGAGGTGCTCCAGGCATGTCCCACCGGGAGGAGGCCCCGGGGCAGACCCAGGACACGCTGGAGAGATTACATCTCTCGGCTGGCCTGGGAACGCCTTGGTATTCCCCCGGACAAGCTGGAGAAGGTGGCTGGGGAGAGGGAGGTCTGGGCCTCTTTGCTTAGGCTGCTGCCCCCCCAACCCGGCCCCGGATAAGCAGAAGAAGATGGATGGATGGTATTTACATGCTCTTTTTGCTGTTTTAGCTTTTTGGTGGTTGTTGAAATGGTTTTGTGGGCTTTTGGATGAGATTCTGACGTTTCTGTGAAAACCACACGCTTCTATATTTAAATAACAGATCTGGCGGCAATTCCAGATGTTCTCCCTCTCGCCTCCAGTACTGGGGGCATTGGGGTTCAACAAGTTAATTGTTTATTGCTTAATTACTTTGTGTTGTATAAATGGCCATATGGGAGGTTTTTATCAGTAGGAAAAGCTGTGAAACTTGTGAAAAAGCAGTTAAAAGTGCAAAATTTGTGCTTGTGCTTGTTGTGGTGAGCGGCAGATTCAACAAGTTAAGAATCATAAATGGCTTTAAACGCACATTCAGATTCATTTAAACAATCAGAAACCCAGAGTCACTGAAATGCAGCCAGACGCTGCTCATTTTACATCTTCACGTGTTTCTTCCATTTTTCCCGACCGGCTCCCGTCTCTTTGTACCACAACACTTCCTGTCTTGGAAACGCCCCCTTCCTTCTTTCACATGATTATCCCGTATGATCCCAATCTGCCTTTGCATTTGATTGGCTGCATGGTGTGCCCATCTAAGCAGAGCTAAGGAATGATGTCTCAAAGAAAAAAAGCAACATCACGAGTAATGAAACTCCCTGATAAATTAAGTTTTTAATGCTAATCTAACTTAAACCAGTCTGGAGGTATTTTCATTTTTACACACTTTCTATTTGGTTCTCTTTAAATTCTGTTTGATTTAATTTAGACTGTCAAACAGTCTCAGCCGCTGACAATGACAGAACAGCTCTGGCTTCTCTCAGTCTCTCTTTCTCATTTTGTTATGCTTGGTTTAACACTTGTTGGAAAGCTTTTGTTTACAGTAACATAACAAGTTGTCATCTCTTCGAATGACATTATCTTCCTTTCACTTGTCTCTCAGCTGCTCTGCTAGGTGTGTTTTGCAAAGGGCACACAATAAAACAAAGAACAGAAATGGAAGGGAGGGAAACTAGTAGAGCCATGCACGACAGCAGACGCATGCACACGGAGCTAAAAAGAAAGCTCACTAATTTAGCATTTGAATCGTAATGATACGACCAATAACTATGAAATATACACCCACCATCTACTTTGTTAAGCACACCTGTAAAAATGCTTGATAAGGTTAATATCCAGCAATTAAGTGCATTTAAGCAGAAAAAGGCAAAGTCAGAGGAGAATGGCTGGTTTGCTTCGATCTGATAGGAAGGCAACAGTAACTCAGATAACTACGGGTTACAACCAAGTTCAGAAATGCAAAAGAGCATCTCTGAACATCACATCACATCAAAACCTGAAGCAGGTGGGCTACAGCAGCAGAAGACCGCACCGGGTGCCATCCTGTCAGCTAAGAACAGCACGGGATCACAAACATCATCGGAGAAAATTGTACAAATAATAAACGTTCTGATGCTTGACGATTTCTGTAGCACAGTGTTGTTTAAACACTCTAGCCATTGTTTCTGACCACATCCATCTCTTCATGACCACAGTGGATCCATCGTCTGATGGCCAACAGGATAACGTGCTGTGGCACAAAACTCTAAAACATCTTATTCTGGTTTCACTGAGTTCACTGTATCCAAATGTCCTGCACGATTACCAGATCCCAGTCCAACAGAGCACCTTTGGGATTTGGTGAAACATACGACGTAAATCACGGATGCTGATGAGAAAAAAAACTGTGACGCAACCATGTCAAGGTAGACCAAAACCTTTGGGGATTTTTTTAGCACCTTGATGAACTAAAGCAGTTCTGAAGGCCAAAGGGGTCCAACCTGGTGCTAACAAGGTGTACCTATTAAAGTGGCTGGTTAGTGTGGACAAGCAGCAAACTTCGTGTTGCCGAGTCACGCCTTACAGTGAGTCTGCTCCATCTGTGAGCTGACTATTGAAAATTGGCGTGCTTTATGTTTTCTGTGGGGGAATAATGAAAGTGTGGGGAAAGCCAGTTGGCAATTGTCAAGAAATGTGTACATGCTAATGCAGTTTTCTGAATAGGTCCAAAGTTGACACTGTGCATAGAAGAATAACATTTCAGACCGTCTGTGGGTAACTTTCATTCTCTCCATTCTGTGTTAATTCTTCTCTACTAGTGCGACGTACCTATTAAAGTGGCAGAGTAGTGACTAAACATAGAGCTTGGCTCCACGAGCCGCCTCCCCCACTGCTTTTAGAAAGGTACCTGAAAACACCCGCAGACTCTCTCAAAACTAGAGGAAATGTTTAAACATAAGGCAAGAAAACGTTTGCATAAGATGTGTTTTTTGTGCTCTGATGAATATCATACTGCAGTTCAGGAACATCTTTTTCCCCATAAATGGTTCAGATTAGTATCTCACACTCTGTCTCTGAATAAGGACAGTCGAGTTGTCACTCATGATCGTGTTATTAGATAGGAAACACAAAAGCAACACTTGCTGCCTTTATATTTTGTTTCGGCTCTGACCAGTCTTTGATTGACATCTCTAAAAATGCTCTGCAGAGATTTCCATTCTTTAAAGGACACACAATAAGTTTTTGAAAGAAAAAAAAACACTGCGACAGGGTGCAAACTGCTGAGGCAGTTTCCACAAAAGCTCCGATGGCTCCATATGACAGTACTTTGATATGTACTTGTAATGTCAATACTACTGTCAAAAATATCCACATTCTGCACAGTATTCACTTCTGCTATTCAGTTGCCAAACGCAGTTAAGGCTTTTTTGTTCTATCTGCATCATTCCTCCTCATCATTGCTTCTTCGCTCCGTGTTTTTAAATATCCCACGGTTCCCTCCCCTGTGTCTTTTCATTCCATTGATTTGTTCCTCTTGAATACATAACCAGACATGAAAACCAAAAATTGCCCCTTTCTCTCCATTTTTTTGTACTCTAGTCAAGTCAAAACAATAGTAACAAAACAACTCTCTATCAGTGTCTCACCATCTTTTTTACTTTATGACTATATTATCCTCCGCTCATCGTTCCTTCATCTCCCATTCTCATCTTTCTGATGTAGATCAGCCGTTGTCCTCTCTTCATACCTTTACCTTCAAAGCTTAACTGAAGATGCATTCCTCCTGATACTGCAGAGTGCTGGTATATGTGTGTAAGTGCGATAAATATGTAATCAAACTGCATAAAAATGCATTGAAATGTGTGGCCAGCAACTTGGTTAACCTTTGCAGAAAGGAAGAAACGTAGGAAAACACAGAAGAAGAAAGAGGAAGTAAATAAAGTAATAAAAGTGACATTGTTGTTTGCTTTTAAAAGCTCATGTGCACAACATAATGAATATTTGTGAAAAGGCTGAATGAGAGTGGAAAGGTAGAGAGGAGACGAAGGACGTATTTTCAGGTGTTCTAACAAATACCAAGGGCTGCGGCACACTTTCGCACTATTTGTGCATCCTTTTTGTCTCTATGGGCAGAATCTTAATAGAAATGTGTGTGTGCTTCTTTTCTTTTACGTTTGCTTGTCCACAAGAGTCTGAATATGTTTGGGTGTGGGTTTCTGCAGTTTTCTTTGCTTGTGTGCGTGTGTGAGTCCGTGACAGTCTGCCACTGACGTACGTGCCTTCATTCGTTTCAGAGGATTATTCATTTCCTTTTGAAGTGAGGCAGCTCGCCCGGCGAGGAAGGTCTGAAAGGCGGCCGAGAGCAGGCTTTCATACTTTTCCAACAGCAGCTTGTCGTCTGGGGGGTAAATACGTCTGTGGACCGCAGAGAAGGAGGGAGAAAGGAGAAGAGAGTGAAGACGAGGTGAGGAACAATGGACAAAGGAAAGGGGAAAATGAAGGGAAATGATGGGTCACAAATGGGGTCATAAAAGTAGAAGGTGAGAGAGACGGAGTGGAAGAATGAGAAAAAGGGTGGTTCAGGTTAAGGAAAAGAGGGATATGGGGTGGAAAGAGAAGCCGTGAAATATTTAGGAAGTCAGTGGGGGTAAAAAAAAAGTGGAAAAGGGGTAAAGAGATTTAGAGAGACAAAGAAAATAAAAAAAGAACAGGGATAGAAAGAAAGATAAAGATGAGGCACAATAATTGGTGGGAGAGACAGAAAGGTCAAGGTGCAGCAAGTGCAGACAAAGACAAACAAAAGGTGAGAGTGAAGGAGGAGGAAGGAGGCAGCAAAGAGCAAATACAGACAGAAGAATATTAATGAGACCTTAAGTGAAGAAACTGCATGAACATCAGTCAATCTTTTCACTCGGTGCATTAATACAACAGCTTTCTACACGCTGTACACCGACGTGTGCACGAGCTTCACTGTGTTTGCAGTCTTTGCTAATGCGCCCATTCACACATTCACATTTGTGCCCTTAAGACTAAAATAACAGTGCTCGGTGTTTATCCAAGGCCTGAGGGGATTAGAACAATGCCTGGTTACCCTCATAATACATCTGCAAACTCCCAATGCCATCGCTTTAGCCATTAAGTCAAAACAAGGTTATTGTTTTAATCAAGATAAGAACTGGCCTTAGTTATTGCAAAAGCATGAATGTAGTCTGGCGTCTGCACAGACGATATTAAGTGCTAAACTCCCCTCAAGTTGGTTAGAAAAACACTCACAAGCACAGACCTGTGATTAAAAGAGAAAACTATAGAGATGAATGAAGTCACAGCAAGGACACAGCAGTGGAAAATGTTCTACCATGGCACAATGACAGGCCGGCTCTTTTTAAATATTGATTAATAGGCTTTGAGCTACTCACAGATACACGTGTATGTGTAGCAGATTTCTGTGTAATGCCACATAAAGCTGAACTATTTAATTGGACCAAAGCCGTTACCCAGTATTATGCAAACAGGTACATTGATTGTGAGACCTGAGATAAAGCTGCCATTTGAATCCCATCCCTTGAATTCACTATATGTGAGACTTCTCAGTTTCTAGGGTGCATGTAATGGTTCTTTTCATTCCCAAGACACATTTTTATAACGGTCACATAAACGAAAATGGATTCATAACATATGAAAAGAGCCAGAACGTTTCAATCCTAAAGAGCGTCATGAATCACTCGACTGAGAAGCTTAAGGTGAGGCACTTTAATAGTGGATGTTAACTGCTCAGTCTTTTTGGCAGCGTCTATCTCTGAGCAAATGGACGTTTTACGTGGGGGTGACCTCTCACTATTGTTTAACTAAAACGTTTGCTGGGCCTTACTTTCAGTCCTCAACTGGAGTTAAAGAAAAACTAACATCTGAAACTCTACTGAATAAAAACATTTGATTTGGTCAACAGGTCTTTAAAGTTTGCTGTCGCCAGACATTTAAAGGGGCCCGTTCACTCTGGGAGTGTGAACCACATCCCAGAGTGCGCAAAAGATACAAACAGCAGGCAGACAGGGCTTTATCCACTCGCATTAAGTCGACAGTGCAAAAAAAACCTGTCTAAAAACGAGCATTTAGAGTAGTCTGATGTCTGAGGGTCTGCTCACGGGGATTACTGTAGAGCCATGTGAAAAAAGCAAGTGAAAACCTAAATGCACGCCATGATTCAATAGCTCACAGAACCACTTTAGCAGCAATAAGTTGAAGTAATTGTTTTCTGTATGACTTTATCAGTCTCTCACATCACTGTGGAGGAATTTTGGCCCACTCTTCTTTATGATGTTGCTTCAGCTGATTGAGGGTCTGCTCAGCATTTCAATCGGGTTGTCTGCTGTGGATTTGGTGGGATCGCTGTTGCATTGCCCAGTTTAGGCCGAGGGACGGGCCAGCTATCACCACTTTGGTTTTGT
Source organism: Copadichromis virginalis (assembly GCF_057382275.1). Taxonomy (NCBI): domain Eukaryota; kingdom Metazoa; phylum Chordata; class Actinopteri; order Cichliformes; family Cichlidae; genus Copadichromis; species Copadichromis virginalis. The sequence continues at coordinate 39,896,401 of NC_140632.1, forward strand.
CTGTGTAAAGGAAGTTGGTCTACAAGTCTTTTATCTCCGAAACTTTCTTTTTCACATTAATTTACATATGCTGACCTTTTATTTCTATTCTTTATTTTAATATGAGCATTCTCAACTGTAAGCGTACCTCTTTGTGCTATGCACACATATATATATATTACATGTATATATAAAACACAAGCTGTACCCTTTAAAGAATCCTAACTGAAGAGCAAATACCTGCTGGGTTTCCCTCGGATCACGGTCATTGTCTGTACCTGATACAGTTTCATCTAATAGCACAATGTAAGTCAGTTCATTACCCAAACTCATCTAATGAGAAGCACTGTGTTAATCAGACTTCAGCGTTGTGCAGGGACACTATTTGAATGCTAAGAGGTCTTTACCAGGGTGCTCCAGACAGACGCCAGCCTGCCTGATTGACTGTCTGACTGCCTGTCGAAAAATAGGAAGGAGGTGACAGCACTTCATGCAGGCCTGGATCAGCATTCAAAATTCACCAGCCATTCACTCAAGTGATGAGTCAAGAAGTCACTTAGAGTTGGGAAGACAGCAAGAAGGGTGTGTGTTGTGTGTGTGAGCCAGTTGTGACTGTTTGTCTTTGTTTTTGTGTGTAAGTGGGTGAATGAGGAACATACTGGGAGAGAAAAGCGAGGCGGGGGGGGGGTGGTATGTGTTGGATTAAGGCAGGAAGAGACACAGAGGGAGGAAAGAGCATTAACAATTTATAAGGGACAAGCAGCAAATCTGAACTTTGTGTTGCTGAGTCATGCTGTAAGGTGAATCTGCTCCATCTGTGAGCTGACTATTAAAAATTGACATGCTTAATGTCTTCCAGTGTCCCTGCTGGATTTCGGGGGGAGATAAAAGTGTGGGGAAAAGCCGGCTGCCATTTGTCAAGAAAGGTGTACACTAAAGTAACTTTGTTGTGCACACTGTGCATAGAAGAATAACAATTTGATCCTTGTTCCTACACATCACTGGACAGCTTTCATTCTCGTCATTCGTTCAGTCAGTTCTTCTCTCCAAACAATAGATTCGCTTTTGGTTGTTCTTTCTGCAACAGCTTTATTTGTTTTCCTGAGAGCCTGGCACTCTCGAGATGACCCCCATAAATGTAAGAGCACTGGCACAAGTACAGTGGGTGGTGTTCCTGGAGGGAGAGGCTCTTCGCCCCAGTTGTCTGCCTCTTTCCTACCTGTAGTTCCCCAGATGTTGCTTTTCATGCTCCTCCCTTGAAATCTGCTTGCGAACCTGCGCCAGCCGCTCTTTCTAAACATAAGAGAAGAGCAAAGAGACAAATGACAACTTCTTCCAGATGAAAGTCAGTGCCAACAAAACAATATATTCTATTAGAGGCAAAGACAGAATGAATTCCTGCAAGAAAGAAAAGAGGACAAAGAGTCTCACTCATCAATGACTCATAATTTAGTCCATTTACTCTTTTATTAGTATGTTACAAAGGTGTAATTGTGGAGCTCAGTTGGCCAATTTGGCATAAAGACGAAAGGAGGGGACCACTTTCCTACCAGCACTGCAATCTCATTTAGCTCTAAGCAGCGTGTGCCTTTCATAGATCCAAACCTGGTCTCACACTTCAGCCATAACAGCACTCGAAAACGAAGCGATGCCCTTTTTCTAAAAGGTGCCTTTCCGCCATCTTTCCTCATTCCCACTGATTAGTGCCATGGCTAATCAAAAGGCTAATCAAAGAGGGTGGGAGGCGTTAAAGTACTAGTAGCTGCCACTTTTCCCCATATACATGAGCAAAGCTCCCCCGACTTCATTTCAAAGAGAAAATAATTAAACGGTATGCTTGTGTCAGAAACTTTTGAGTCTTCTGACACAAAGTAAGAAGTAACTGAAACTGAGTTTCTGCTTTTCGACTTGTGTTTCAAGTGCATAATACAGCAGGGTGCTGAGACATATAATTTATATGTCAAATATATTGATGTGCCAGCTGATCGGTGTGTTAAGTAAATGTCTGTAATGACACGTCACAGATCTCTGATGTGAGCCTGTCTGAAGCCAAACCACCTTTTTGTGCACATTTTCGTGTGGCCTGCAAAGCTTAAAAGTATCTCATGACTTACGACCGCCGCTCGAGACTGTGCAGTCATTGTTCTAATCCCCAGGCCGGTTTTGAATGTCCAGGTGGGGAAATGAATGAGTAGCGCTCTCAACTCCCTCGACCACAGTTAAGGAGCACCGCCTTGTACAGGTGCTTAGCATCGCAGATGCTGCCCTGCAGTTTGATACCAGCCAGCGCTTTAGACAACTGTGGTTGTACCTGCGGTGGGACAGTGTGTGTGAAGGAGTGGATATAAAGCCCAGTATTTGTGAATTTAAAAAAAAAGTTTTAAATGAATGGATTTCTGTTCCCCTCCTGCTTTCTCTTTCTTTCTGCTCGTCCTCACCAGCTCTTCTCTTCGTCGCTCCAGCGTGTGACGTTGTTTCTCCCAGTCTGAGGAAGCGGCCGAGAGTTTCTTCATGGATCCGTGTCCGTACAGCCGTCTCTGAGCCTCTGCCTTCTGCTGGGCTAGGTTGCGTTTCTTATCACTCGCCCTGGATCAACGAAAAGCAAGACAACTAACATCGCACATACACGGAAAGGGTTCGGATTTAAGAGCTAACTAAGAGCAAAAACATTCTGATCGCACCTTTTAATGTTTGCTGTCACCAAAGCTCTCTTTGTTTAGTTTTGCTTTGCATGTAATGGTTATTTGTAACACTAGACAGTACTGGGAAAAACACACACGCACATAATCAACGGAAAAGGGTTTTTAAAAGTGTCATAATAAAGCCTGACAGCTTGTGGGCCTCCTCCCTAGCTGACCTGAATATCTGCCTTATCACATCATTGTGCTGGTTTAAAAAAAAGACAGACAAAAAGCCCCCACAAAACACTCAACAATACAAAAACAGAGATGAAGCTGAGACACAAACAACTCTGGGATGAACAGGACCAGACAGCTAATTCTGAACAAGTGGGCCACTGCGATCTAGAGAAAGGGCAATTCATTTTAGTCAATCGCTGGTCCTTTAAATTGGATATTGAGTGCTTTTGGGGGACTGAGGTTTATCAATGTCCATGCCCGACCGGGTCTGAATTGATCCCATTTGATACAGTTGATGTGGTGAGCAGAATCAAGAGCCAAGCCTACCTCTACACAGCACCAGCTCCTCCCTTTGGGGGAAGCAAAGTCATTACTATACAAGGAAAAAGTGAGCGAAGCCCCCCCACACTCACTGTAGCGTGAACATAAGCGCTATGTCCAGTGGAAAGAGCTTCCCCGTGCCTTTCAAGCCCTCCTACGACTTATTTGTCATAAAATAACCAAATCTCCCTTTTTAATCTGTGGCAGCACATTAAACATCAGCCATGTAACAAATCACTTTGAGAAGAGATTTGTTTGGCCCACATGAATCCATTCAGGAGGATGGAGCCGGTCTTTATGTGGGCCCGGTGCACCTCACTTGGCCAAATTAGATGTATACGATGTTGCATGTAATTGATCCAGTGTGTGTGTGTGTGTGTGTGTGTGTGTGCACTTTGTTTGTATATATGTGTGTGACTAGCAGAGCTGAGACTATATTTAGAGCAGTAAGAGGAGGACAAGCACACAGAGAAAAGAGGGAATAAAGAGCAGAGGTCTGGTGTACAATGATCAATCAGGACAGACTCTCCGTAGCCAGGGGACAGAAAAGCATGCCAGCAAACACAAACACGTGCACACAAACACGCACCCTACCTATACGACAAATACATTCCAAAATAAAAACCGTGCGCATTTAAAAGAAAGGAAATACACCCACAAACCAAAACAAAGAGCAGCAGAGGAAGCGTATGTAGATATACGGACCACAGATCAGCGCACAGGTTAAAAAAAAGACACATTCAGAAACTCACAAACACCCAGCATCTCTGATTGAAGGGTTCACAAAGCACACAGTGGATGGTATTGCATGGCTTTGTAGCTTGGCCATTATCCGTCTTTTTATCCACCACAGAAACACCAACACACAAATTTAGAAAGACAGCAATTTATTTGTCCAAAGCTTCAACTTCCTGCTGCGTCCACGCTAATGTCACTACTGTCTCATCAGTCTGAAACCAAAACAAGATAATGGCCGGATTGTACTGTGCGTCAAAATAATTTTTATGTTTGCTCGGCTGTCAAATTAAAAGATAAATAAATAAATAAATAAAAGAAACCTAAGCACCGATTGGAATTCTGAGCATTTAAAGCCCTTTAAAGGAAGGCTTGATACAAACTTCGAGTGCGTCTGCGCACAAAACTTCACCAACTAAACAGAGCAATTGTGAAGTTTGTTGATAAAACATGTAGTGGTCTTATAGGCTTCAGATCGAGCGTGCCAGCAGCAAGGACTCAAATCTTTCCATGTTAAATTCTTTGTTTTCCTGTTATTTCTTTTTGAATGCATAGCTAAGGCTACACATTTATGTGTTTACGTGCATCCATGCCAGACACCTCTACTGATTTCCAGCAAAACTAAGAGGATAAGGCAGCAGGTGACCGGCTGGCTGAGAGGAACACATTTTTTAAATTCAATGTAAAGGCTCCACATTTTTAGAGCAGCAGCATAGTTACTTTCCATATTTATATTCAGCTACTTATTTTTGTGAAAGCCACAGGGAGCCACTAGAGACGGGCAAAAGAGCCGCGGGCAGGATTTGCAAACCGTAGATGCAGTTTGTTGCATCTATTTGCATGGGTGTGTATGTGTAAGACAGGGTGGAAAACAATACCTGATGTTGAGGAGTTTGAGGGCATTGAGCAGCACACCTTTCTTCACATCGTAATCAATCTTCTGATCTGTCCCAAAGCTCGGAGCTCGATTGATCTGTCAGGTAAGAGAGAACAGACACATTCAAAGGATGCTCAGTATTTTTTTCTCTTCTTGTTCTGCTTCATATCACTTTTTTCTCCTTTCTTATCAGTCCAAAAGACAGGCTACGCAATTACAGGAGTGAGTTTAGAGCATCTTTGGAGAAAAGAAAAAAAAGATCTATTCCGACAAGGAGAGAAGTAGTGAGAAAGAGATGAAAGTTGAGGGTTTTTTCTCTCTTTGACAGACACTTTGCAACTCTTAGCCTTTGCCTGGGCATAAATCCACTCTGGCACTGACGAGTGTATGCCCGTGCATTTAGAAGAGCATATTTGCGTCAGAGTGAATGCATACAAACAGATTGTGTGGGTTAATCGCTCACCCCATAACTGACCCTGGTTCCTGACTCTGTATCCTAAGATTGCTCGCAACAGCCCGACGCCTCGACGCGCACGTCTTTGCGAGCATCAGAGAACTGCCGTCGCTCAGCTCAGTGCCATCACGGACAATCAAGAGCGCTCAGAGAGATTCCGCTCAGCAAGAAACAGAAAGAGCCACCTCGGATTCGAGGTACAAAAGCAGGTATCATCTGGGGAGAAATTCAAGAGCAATGTACCATTCTTAACGGAACAATTTCCAGCACCAGTGCAAGGTATTCAAATATCAGTTATTATACCTGACACAACAAATCAATTCTTTTTACTCTTTGTTATGTTCCCACAGTGAGAAAGAGATTATGTGAGACAACAAAGGCTGCAAAAAATGGAAGAGAAGTGCAGAGGGAGGGTGAATGAACTGGCAACCGTGAGAGGAATGGTGTCTTTCTATGAGCTGACTTCAAATGACAATGCAACAGATGCCCAACGAAAGGCTGGCCGAGTTTGATACGGCTTGATTTTGGAGATAAGTCGGCTCTTTTATTAACAATGTCCAAAAGCCTTAGACCGCCCATTTTCTTTTTAACGTCTGGGTGATGTGGTCGTATGGGATAAGGGTTTATTTGTTGAGTAGCGAAGGGAATTTTGTCACTTTGTTGCTATAAATCAGTTCAACAAAATCAGAGGTTATGAACAGCAACAGTTAACATCACCTTAATAGACAATGTCCTCCTATTAATATATTTTCCGGGGTTTTTTCTCAATTCATTGACAATGTTTATGTACCCTGAAGTCAAAATTATCTGCTTTTATGAATGAAAATCACAGCCAACTGTCTGGGCGTCTAGCTGGAAATTCAACCTCTCCCAGTAGCCTTACTCTGCAGTCAACGTGAGTACTTGTGTCACAAACACTATTCCTCTAGTTCCCGTCTTCCTTTGGAAAAAAGCCGTTGGATACAGTTGAACACATCAAAGCAGGACAACAGCCAATCACAAGTCGGGATTTCAGTAACAGAGCAAAACTGAGCTAATCACAGGTTTTAGTGTCTATTACAGATCCCGTTCTATCCACCAATCAGGAATGTGGGGTAAAGGACGGTAAAAGAGATGGATGGAAAAAAAGGCTGGCGTGCAGCATCAAGCTATTTGGAACCACGAGGTTTTCCCGAGCACCAAAATTTGAAAGCCCCTTTGGAGACGGCATGCAAAGCCTCTCAAGGGTTGTGGGGGTAGCTCTCTGTAACTCCATCCCTCCTTCTCTCTCCTACATCTGAACTACCCATTACTAATCCTGACATAAAGGTGCTCAGTGCTGTGTGGCAGATTCGGGAACAGTGATGTAAGATAATATTTACACCGCTGCTAGACTCCCAGGAACTGCGAGAGCCAGAGCGTGTGTGCGTAACCCCCCCCCAAAAAGGCCGTAACTGCTGAAAGACTGCGCATCAGGATCACGAGGCAGCTATAGAAAATAAAATAAAGGAGAAAAAATGTAAATCTGCACCTTCCAGCGATCAGCAGCTACACCCAAACTGACCTAAGAAACGTGACTGTTGTGATACCAGGAAGCTTTTTATTCTTGCTATTTCCTCAGAAACTCGATACTGAGCTGTGGCTGTCTGTAAATATGCATATAACCTTCCCTGGGCTGTCACTGCCTGAGTCCCTTTAACTAGTTTAGGCAATAACTCCATAAATATCACAGGTGAGCTACAAAAGCCTCACAAATATGAAGTGTGTTTGTACGGACGTGCCCTTGTAAGCGTGCGTGTGCGTGTGTTTTTTATTATTTTGTATACAGCAGCCATTTATCAGTACGGGGGTGATGAATGTGTTCTAGCGCCATGAGGAAAACAGGAACAGAGAGACCCTATGCAACTCTTTCGCTCAAAAGAATGAAGTGTACAATCCTCTCTGTGCCGAGGAGGACGGCGCTCCACTTCATCCTGCAGTTATCTTATCAAAGAAAGCGAAACATTACTAAAGAAAAAATAAATAAAAGAAGGTCTGTGTTCATTTAGAGCGCTCGCCAATGTGACAGCCACGGTGAAAACAGTATGGCTTTAGAGCGCCGTAGCCCATAGGTAAGAGCCAGACTGGCAGTGATCCTGGTGACGCTCGTCTCGTTACTTGTCTTCGTTTCTTAGTTTGATTTGTGGTGTCAAGCTGTCACAGGAGAGACTGGCATCGCAGCGCTCGCTGGCTTTCTTTGCTCTCCCTCAGCTGTTTTGTCTCTCACCTTCTTCTTGCAGTCAGCTGCACTCCTCTCCTCCCTAGTTTCTATTTCCACTCTGTCTCTCACCGTGTTTTTCTGACTGGTCACCACTGACCCTGCGCTCCCCTCCCGTCCCCGCTCCCTCCCCGTGCTAGCCCTCATTCTCCGGTCGTTACCTCTCTTCATTTTTCTCTCGCTCTCTGTGTTTCTGTGTTCTCTGTTTCCTCCCTGGCAAAAGGAAGTTGAACCAGTCTGGTCCTAATGAACCCCTGCAGGCTCCCAAAACCCCCCACTCTGATTTCCTTAAGTAACTCTGGCAGGGTCTTAAAGGAGCCCTCGGTTGCTCCAAGATGCATTCAATAAAAACGTCAGATGAAAAGATTAGAAACTCCTTTTTACTCATTCTTTGATTCGGTTCAGCTTCAGCGACGCATCGCTGTAGCCAAAATATCACTTGGTCAAAAAGCATATCGGTCTTTAATTCTTTCACAGGACCCTTTATCCCCATCTGATTACTGAATTAAACGTACAGAGATGAAAGGGTTATAACAAAAACAAAGACGGGAAATGTAAAGCTTTTATTTTCAGCACCTTGAGTCGTGGGATTGAGATGGCTCATAAAAACAAAGAGAAAACCGTAACCTGCCATCGTTCATGAAGACCACTGTGAAATACAGGCTGTTGCCGGGGAGCCTCGTGAGACTTTTTTTTTAAACCATCCATTTGGTTTGAATTTTCGGTGAACAGCAAGTCCCTCTACTGATCTTTATTTTGAGCACTAAAGTACAAACAAAACAGGGAGAAATGCAACCGGTAAATTTTACATGGCTTATTTAATTTGATAATGCCTGGTGATTTCCAAGTGGAAAATTCCATTCAGCCACTGGTTTGAACATGGATCTGTTGATGTTTGATCTGTTGAAGCATCTCATTCAAGTAAATTTAATTCACTTTTATTGATATAGCATCAAATCATAACAGAAGTCATCTCAGGGCACTTGGTACATAATGAAGTTACGGCATTATAACATTAAAATTGAGAGCTAAGTGTGTTGCCCAAGGATAGCCAGTAAGCAAATATGAGCCAAACAGCACAATAAATGCCTAACAATGAGATCACTATAAACCGGGTCATAGGTCGTTCTGCACAACTACAGAGAATAAAGTCTCCACTCGTATTATGATGAGACGCTAACTGATGCTCTGTCTGTTGTTATCACTTCAATTATGAATAAAACCATTAACCTGGCGATGACGATGCGTCTCGCTCGCTGCTAAAAATGCAGCGGACGTTAAACAGTTTGTACCTGTGGCTTCTGCAGCTTCGCCGCACAGACCCTAATAATATAGCAACGGCACCGGATCAACAACAATCAGCTGCTTTATTTCCACAACAAATTGCCACCCCACATCGACATTTATTCTGCGTCTGGAATGCTCTCTAAAACAAGTACAAGGGCTGCTCGTGATTAATCGGTTCAGAAAAACGACCCCCTCTTATTATTCCTGGCAGAGTGTAAACAACCACTGCTTTGACAAGCCTCCCATTTTGCCCCGCACGCTCAAGGGTATCGGCACAGTTCAACCGCTGTCAGAATGGAGTGTTTGTTGCTGCACAATGGTGGAATGAGAGAGGGAGGCAGAAAGGGAGAGGGGGAAACCGAGCATGAGTAGTAGAGTGACAGCAAGACAGACAGCCAGCCACCCTGTTAAGTCGCTCTCTTGTTTCAGCCGTCTTATCAATCACCGTTTTGTTCTTTTTTTGGCATTTTACGTGGTCCACTCGGATGCAGGGACACTCTAGCGGAGTCTGGTAAAGGTCCTGGAAGTGAGTGGGACACTATTTAGCTTTGCTGACCTCCCTTGCTTTTTGAAGACATGGAAAAGATGCAAGGGATACAATCCAAGGTAGTTAAATGCGGTTTAAGTGGATCTAGTAAGTCACCTATACAAGAGTCTTCAAACAAAAACAAATCATCAGTCACAATCTGAAGTCCAGAGCTGACTGTCACAAACATGAAGGGAAAACATGTCTTCCCTTCAAAGATGCCACAGAGCCAGCTGTAGCTGCTGCAGTTCCCTATGTCACTCATAAACGTGCATCTTCCTTCTCAGTCACACGTGCGCACACAAACACACTGACACTGCCGTACACGCCTGATGATAAATGACTAAGAGTTGGTGTATGTTTTCAACTGCCCCACATACAAAGCCCGTGCGCGCCTAATTTGATACTTATTCCATGAAATAGTCATGTTGGGGGAAAATGGATGTGGATAGAGACAGACAGTCCCATACATCATTCTAATTATTCTTTAATAAACCTCTTTTAAGCCGGGGAGTGGCTCGCAGGTCACTACTGCCACCTAGGGTTTACAAGTGGAAGGACAACCCCTCAGAGCGTAAGGACGATATCCATGTACATTTAAACAAGAATGAATCCCACTAAGTGCCAAAGATTAATCAAAGACAAAAGGAGAATGAAAGGTGGAAGAGGGCAAAAGAGACTCGGAAAGATAATTGAGAATATCAGACTGTATGTATTCTCCTCTATCATTTACCCTAGAAAATTCAATCATGAAGGGATGAAAATTATTTGGAGAGCACAGGTAGCAAGTAAATTCCTCTTTAATCACTCTGAATACACAATAATGTTCGAGTCGGCTGTAGCAGGTGTTAGGAAACACTTCTGAAATTTCCTCAGGAAATATGTGAAAGGCAGGCTAACCTCTAAATCCATCCTCTAAGAGTAGCCGGAAAACATCTCTACTCTTTACACTTTTATGAAAGGCTATAAGAACATTACATTTTTACCTCATTCTCCACAGATTAAATAGAATTTCTACTGGAAATCTGAACAAGTGTGAGCCACTATTTATTCCACCCAAGGCATTAGCAGTATTTCCTCAGATCCAACTCATTTGGTGTCTGTATGTGGTTGGAAAATAGGAAAGTGTGAAAACTATCGATGTGTTTGTCTCTGTGCATCTGTTTACAGTTGCCAATGCAGATTACTTCCCACAAACACGCCAAAGAAAAAGGAAGTCTGGATTACGTTGGCTCTGATGGGCTGGAAGGACAAACCAAAACTCATCTTGAAACAATCCGAGACACAAAGCACACAAAGAGGGGAAAGTTGCAGGAAGGGGTGAGGGGAAGGGTGAAAAATCGCCACCCATGGGGAAGCAGCCCAGCTGCAGACTGTTGGTCTGTTTTTGTAATGGCCAGTCACACATACAAACACACAAACAGCCCGTGACGAGCAAGCCCGTGCCACAGTTTGCCTAACCACGCCCGCCTCATTAGCTGCCAATCATTTTGCACGGCGGTCCTAAAAAGGGGGACAGGACACGAAGAAAGAGCACATGAGATGGATGAGGGGATGGTAGTGAAATTGTTGCCGTCAACAATCAAGCTGCCTTTGTGCAACGCTATCTTAACATGACACATAAAACGCAGTGAAAGTCGCCCAGCTTCTTCCTTCTCTCTTCCTGAATAGGCCCGTGTGTGTTTCAGAAGAGTAAAACCTGCCAACCTCACTGAATAAAAGCAAGACTATGGGCTGGAGTCGGTAAGCAGATGAGGGTAGCGTACCACACACTACAGAGGGCTATTCCCAGAGGGGCAAAGACCATTCATCCAGACACACACGCACAGACACACACGCGGACAGGGAGTAGAAGATTTACACAAAATCGCAGACACATCCTCGGCTGTATCTCTCATGATGTGTTTAACGTCCAGCCGAACACAGTACAGTACCAAACACTGCAAACATTCACACAGTGCAAATCAAATTTAGACACGCTAGCTTACATTCACTTCTGCACACACACACACAGACACAAGCACACCGTCACATGCTGACTGTAGCCCTAACAAGCAGGCCGACCAGCCTCTAAGCTGCCTGGAGCCCGGCACTAGAGAGACAGCTTCGCGGGGACCGGGGAGGTTTCTAATTATTCATGCTCACTACAAGCACTTGTTTCTTCTTATTTAGAGTTGACCAGCTGGAGCTTTTTTATGCTGCATGTGGGGAAACAGCTTAAAAAATGAAGTGAGCCAGAGCCTGTAATGAGGCTGGGCCTCAGTTCACTGGTCCTTGTGCTGGGGGTCCGCGGGTACCCATCAGGACCTCGTGAGAACGCTAAATTGCGCTCTTTGTCAGATTCTGTTTCAGGGGTGGAAAATTTAAGGCAATAGTTTTGTGTGTGTGTGTATACGTCTTGTCCTCTCCCATTTTTATATTTTTCTCTGTAAATTTGAAACTATTTGTCATGCCAGCTTACAGGCCACGGGCCCTAAAGAGGCTGCAGGGTCGAGGGGTGCGTAATATTGTCCCGCTGCTGCATTTCCCCAACAAGTAAATGCACTCCTTACACCTGACGCTGGATTTTTTTGAAGCTTGCTGGTTCCTTTGGCCTGTATTGTGCCATCTGATAACACCACTACATGCTAATAGAATTCATGAGCTTGTGCCACGAGGCAACTACTGAGCTAAACAGAACACGTGCAGCGATTTTTACTTTTCTCCTGGTTTGCTTCGTTTTTTTGTTTGTTTTTTTTCTGGGTTTTTTGCTTTTAAAAGAGAAAGAAAACACTCAGTGAACCGCTAAGAGCAAAAGGCTTGACGATAGAAACTACAGTCTAGGCAGAGAGGCGTGTTTGAATGCGTGCTTGGATATGCAAGTGAGTGTGTGTGCGCGCACTTGAGTGTGCGCCTGCATGAAGCAAAGATCACGGCTCAATGAAACGCCTTTCCTATACGAAACACAGATGCTGTCTGGCCTGGTTTAATGAAAGTGAATATCTCAGGTTACGCCATTTGAGCAAGTGCGTGTATGTGTGTGTGTCTTTGTGCGTGTGTGTGTGCCTATGTAGTGCTGATGTTTTGAATGTCAATAGGAGGTAAAACCTGTGTTGAAAACTCTGCTGAATTAAGACAAGGATCGCACAAAAGCCTGTCTCTCTCCCCTTTCTCGTTTTGCTTTGAGCACAATGCGCCTTCTTTGATGGCTGGCCGTGGTTTGAGACTCATCACCCCCTTGCCTTTTCTCTACTCACCGGTGTGACAAGCTACTTAGCAGGTGTCTGCAGGTCTGTGGAGTGTCCCTCTTTATTCCTCTGTGTTTGTTATCAGTATATTTCCAATGATATCTCTGTGCTTGTGTCCACTTACAAAGAGATAGTGTACTGTATCACAGAGGGTTTTTCCTTTTTTTGCAGTTGCAACAAAGAGGCAAATGCATCCTCTAACACAGGAGTTTGGAGCCTTATTTTGAATATCACGCTGCCCCACTGAAAAAAACCCTCATGTCTCCTTTCTGAAGGTATAATTGGAGGATGTGAAACACAGCCTTTTTCTTCTTCCCTCTCCATCCTCCTACACGCTCTCAAAAACAGCTGACAAAAACACAAACGCAAAGAACAGGGATAATATGATCTGACAGTTTCTTGTATATGATACCATCTAGCTTTCACGTATCCAACTGGCTTTTGAGTCTACGCAGGTTGAACATTCATTTCCTGGTTGTGAGTTTGCATGTCCGACAACCAACTCTGACATTTAAAAGAGCAAGAGAGGACAGTGTCGGAACAGCAGTCTGGGTGAAGCCCCAACGAAGCATGGCACGTGTAATTCACAGTGACACCAACAAGGAAACCTGAGTGGTGGGCGTCCACAAATCCAGAACAAACCCGTAAGACCTAGATTGTGGTTCAATTTAATTTCTACTGTTTCGTATCGACTCGAGGGCAGGAAGAAAACAGAAAGTTAAAACAAATGGTGAAATGGGCTGAAATAGATTCAGTTTACTACAAAATGTTGCAAAGCGATCTGCTGAAAAATTAAATTTAGACCTGAGGGCTTGCCATAGGGTACCGTTTGTGGAAACCAGCCTATGGGCCCGCCTGCTTGTTGCGTCCCTGCTGAATAGCAACGAACGTCGACGGGCTAAAAAGTGGTAATAAAGTTATTTTCAATCTTGACAGTGTACGCAGTGAGGATTTGAGAGGGGGTCTCTTTGCTAGCAACTATCCCCTGACTAATCAGTTGAATTTGGGAAATAAATTATTGTTGCTGTAAATGTTGCGTGAAAGAGAAGCAGGGTTGTGTGTGTGCGTGTGTGCGTGGGATGTTAATTGATGAGACTTATAGAGAGCTGCTAGTAGCACAGGGGGGATCATTACTGCTGGAGTGGAACAACTGCATTCACGGCTGTTTGCTATGTCTCATACACACACACACACACACACACACACACACGAAATGCTCACAAATGCTGTCACGGTGCACCAGCAGTCAAAAGGAACACCATCCTCTTGCTCTCTCTTGTACATCCTTTTGTCTTATACTGCAACTGCTCAGCTACACAAGAAATGTCACGTAGGGTAATAATAGCACCCTAATTCCAAGATGATAGAAAATGCCAGCACCTGAAAATACCAACCAACTATCAAATGTCACTTTGTTTCTCCAAAATCTCAGAAAAAAACCTAAAAATGTTATTTTGGGTTGGCATGATGGGGGGAAGAAACCCCAAACAATTATCCCCAAGGCATTTCCCCATCCTCGAGTCAATTTGTGGGATGGGGGTGGAGGTGCAGCCACTTTGGGTTAAAGGATTTAGGTCACACTTTAACTCACTTGCTGACATCAGAGCAGTGAGATAGAAATCCTGGAGTGGAATCTGAATTTGACTCAATCTCCTGCATGCCTGACACTCGAGAGACTGACACTTGAAGAATTACTAGTCAACCTGCTATTCTGGCCTATATTTTAAAGCCTACAGGGGGGTATGGGGTGGGGTGTCTTTATCGTGTCTTATAGGCTGCTGTATATTCATGCATTTCTGTATGCATCTATGGGTGTGCATGAATGCCCGCATGCGTGTAATCAAGCGTGCATGGCTGCGATTGTGTGAGTTCCTTTCATTTTACAAGAGTCTCTCCGTGTGTTCGGAGGCGCGTAAACGCGTACTGCAGACCGTGCGGGTGTTTGTGTGTGGGGACCAGAGCGTTGTGGGCACAAATCAGTGTGTGTTTATGCTTTCTGTCAGTGTGCGGTAACGTCTCCCTGTCTCCTGCTTATACCACATTACATCAGTCTGGAGCCGCTGTCACTTCAGTAGCAGCGCAGACAGGTGAGACTTTACAGAAACGTTAGAAATCACAGAAGACAGAATACAAGTGTACCTTCACTCTTTGTTGAAAGTGTTTTTAAAATAGCACACACAAATAGTAGCTTAGCATGACATACTAACAGTATACAGAAAAATAGTAATAGTAGTCTAGAAATTAAATATCTCAAATTATCTAGTGAAATTACGCCTCCAAAATATATTCTAGCTTTTGAGAGAAACACACTTCTCCAATTGAACCAGCTTTACACACACATGCATGCTGTACATATACTGTAGATAAACAGAATTATACCTCCAATAGCCAGGGTTTGAGTTTGCGGTCCAGAATAATGTCAAAGCCCAGGACCTCGAAGCAGACGCTGTCACTCCCCGGTGGCTGGCCAGGGCGACACATGCGGTAGGCGTGCAGCACGTGGGGCTCAGCTACTATTAATGTCTTCACCACCAGCTCCTGGCAAGACAGACACACAAAGCCAGAGAGAATCAGCCAGCTGCATTTACAAAGAGAACTCAATTGTACTTTTTTCTTTAGTAGGTTTCGTTTATCCTAAGAAGCCATAGGCTGTGGGCTTCATAGCTGCTGATTAAAAGGTCTCCTTAATCAGGAAATGGTGAAATTAAAACTCTTTGCTTTAATTTCATTTCAAAACTGCAGATAAGGGATTGTACCTTTGTATTTAGGACAAAACTGACAACAAAGCAATGGTGACGGACACACTAGAAATGCAACCCACAGACATGCTCCACAGAGGCGCGAATGAAATGTTTATTTAATCCTGAACTCGAATGCGTTATAAAGACAGTCTGTCGGTTTAAAAGCTAAAGCCTTTTGAATTGCTCTCACACAGAGACTTTCACAAAAGTTGGTGGTGGTCCATCTCCGTTGCTTGTGGTGCCCAACCTGTGCGCATGTTTGTGCTTGCACCTATCTGTGCTGGCTGCTACCAGCCTGCCTACTCCCAGCGTGCAACTGGGGTAAACATGCTCAGTCTGACACACACACACACAAACACGTTGCACATAGCTTACCCTCACCAGTCAAGCCCCACACAGTGCTGCTGGCCTGCAGTTTGCCCAGTCCAGACTGACTGCTGGGTGCAGGAGAGGTGTATGGTGGTCTGGCCCTGGCCTGATAAGGCTGCACCCCCCTCTCCCTTTTCTATCTGTCTGTCGCTCACACACCTCCAACCATATGACAATCCATCCACCCGTCTGACCCCACAGGCTGCCCAGCACAAACACCTGGTCCCACTACCACTGTTTATGCCCAGAGTCCCCAGCAGTGGCTGGTGTATGCACACGCGTGTGTGTCCTTTGTCCCTGCCCACATCACCTCCCTCCTTATCCTGAGCCCCCAGCACTGGCCACTGCCTCGCACCTTATGTGTGTGGATGCGTGCCTGTATCTTGCTAGCTTTGAGCTAGAATGGTTTAGCCTGCTTCTTTTTAAATCATTTTATTCATTTTTGTTTTTGTAATCTTTATATTTATCCAAATACCAAATTAATACACAAGTTATTTTTTTTCATGTTTCGATCTGTGGCTTCCTTTGTTAAATTTACGTAACAGTATCACTGGATTAAACGAGGCACATTAAAAATAAAAAACCAAAAGGAAATATTCTAAAATGCAATAAAGGAAAATACTGAGTATATGGAGAATAAATACTGCATTACTCTGTCAGTGATGTATTATTCTGTCAAGGAAACTAATGCATAAAAACATGAGAATTTTTACATATGAACAAACGTATCTTTAGATGTTGGAAAAAGTCTAAAATGCAGTTTCAGATTTTTTCGTTTTTATTTATTTATTTTCGCCTCAGTGTGTGTGTGTAAATATAAAAATATAAAATCCATAACTAGCTCATTTGTAGTCAGACGCTGTTTTCAAAATGACCCCTGTGGTGGACCACCAGGTGGCTCCACTCACACCCGGTGTGAGGGGAAGTGAGAGGGTTGGGCTTTTGGCGCCTTGAGTGTTGAGTTGTGTGAAGCCGAGATTAAAGTTGAAGTAAAATATTGAGATCTCTCGTGTTATCCTTTCATACCTCCACATTGGTGACCCCTGGGGCGAACATGCTAAGGTCCGAAGAGGAAGTCAGCTCCTGCCTGGAAGCATCGGCGGCTGCCGGACTGCCACCTCGGCCTACAGCTGCTTTTGCTGCTAGCTTGCGACTATAGAGCGCCTGGGCATTGTGCAGCGTTCGTTATCCCATTTCCCACATCCAGGATTTTTCCGCCCCAAAACTTGATTCTGTTCATCTGGAACGTAGCGTTTTCATCCAGGTGACTTCTGAAGAAGTACGTGAAAAGGAAAAGATCACCTCTGAATCGAGGAGGGGGGCTGAGGGTACATCGTTCACCGTGTTACAATGCTGTGAGTGCAGCCATTCTCCAACTCTCTGTGAATGGTACTCATGGCCATTGATCAGTGGGCTTTGATCAGTGGGCTTTGATCAGTGAGCTTTGATTAGTGGTTGTTGATCAGTGGTCACGATTTGCATATTAATGATCAAGAAACTGACCTCACAGCCCATTAATCATGCGACGTTTCCATCAGCCGCCCACGCTCGGTGGTTCCCGTTTCATGGTGTTGTTGCGTTTTTGAATCGGCGCATGCTCTATCACACCCGGGGGTCCGGGCCTCAGCTCCAAGTTTGTTTGGGCAGGCCTTCGCAAATCTGTGTAGGAATGGGCAGTGGCGTGCGTTTCATGCCAGCGCGCAAAGGTCCATAGACACACTAAGGCACCCCTTGCGCCATTCCTCATCCCTGGCAAACGTTTTGATCATGTGCATTTTGATCTGATGGGTCCCCTACCACAAGGTTACAAGCTACTGTACCACCTGGTGGCCAGAGGCGGTCCCCCTGTCATCCAGGACCGCGGCGGTGGTGGCCAGGGCATTTTTGTCAACTTGGGTTTCGCGTTTCCCCAGCTGACATTACCTCTGACAGAGGCCCCAGTTTGTTTAGGAGCTTTGGGCTGCCATGGCTGATGGCCTGGAGGTCGGGATCCACTGCACCACTGCGTACAACCCGCAAGCTAACAGGATGTGTGAGCGGTTCCACAGGTTGCTTAAGGCTGCGCTCCATGCTTCTCTAACAGGTGGCAACTGGGTTGACTCCCTACCATGGGTTTTGTGGGGGCTGCGGTTAAGGAGGATCTTGGTGCTTCCAAGGCTGAACTGGTTCTTGGTCAGCCCCTCTGTGTTCCCAGGGAATTCTTGCCCGAGAAACCCCCCAGCCGATCCCCCACTCCTTCAAGTGGACTTGGCTCACATTCCTAGTCCAGTGCACCATTGCCTGCCTGACACCTTTGACCCAAAGACTTTAGAAACTTCTAAGTTTGTTTTTGTCAGGCACGATGCCCAAAGGACACCACTGCATCTGCTGTATGACGGCCAGTTCAGGGTCCTCGAATCGAGTCAGAAGCATTTTGTTTGAGACTTCGGGGGTTGTAGGGAGACTGTATGTGTTGATAGACTTAAACCTGCACCTAGCGGGGCCTGGCGCCTGTTGCTCGGTCAGGCCTCCTCCGGGGTGCGGGGGGCACTCAGGCCTCCGGCCTCTGGGCCTGCGGCTCGGTTCACTCTGGCACAGCTGGCTGCCGGCAGAGCCGGCGGGCACGCCGGTGCAGCCCCCTCTAGCTTCTGCTCGGTGGCTACTGGGTGACGCCTCGTCTGGGGATCCTCAGCCCTACCCAGGAGGGTGGCACGGATGCCCCTCCGGTTGTCCTCCTTGGGCTCTCGCACTGTGGGGCCTCTGGATGTCTGGGGCCTGGATCTCCTCCATGCCTGCTTCATGCCCTGGGGGATGGGGCTATGGCTCTCTACATCCTCTTGCAGACCATTACATGTGGAAACCATTTGAATACAAGCGCGCTGATCCACACAGGTGTGCACACGGGTGTTCACTGCTCGTAGACTTAAATTACACCTTTCTTGGCTGCTACTTCAAAGCACATTGTGCGCTGTCGGTCCTGCGGTGCTGCACGACAACATTGAATATTTAGTATTTACTGCTGTTTACACTTAGCTAGATTAATGCGATGGTGTTGTGTTTAGTATGTTGCTTTGGTTTTTTTTGCTTGTTTTCTATTCTTTTTCTCTCAACAGGTGATCCAGGAGATTTTTTTTCTCCCCCCCTTTCTCACTGTCCCTCTCCCCTTCTGTTTTTCTTTTCCTTCCTCTTTCTCTCTCCCTTTCCTATCCCTCACTCATGTCTGTCCCGTCTGTAACATCTGAAAATAAAATATAATAAATAATAAAAACAAAGGTCGATCAAATGGACCAATACGGCAATGCCACGATGATCCATTTGGCAAAATAAATCCATTGGGTATCCTTGTTGGTCCTCAGACAACAATTCTGATGGCTAAAGAACCAAATGAGACAGGCAAAAAAAAAAAAAAAAACCCTGCACATGTTCTTGCAAACAAAATTCACATTTAAAAAAACAAAGCTACAGCTCTTCAGAAACCTAGGTCCCATACAGCACATCAATAATGCCTTCATACGAAAGAGATGTCAGTGTTTCACATAAAATAGAATATATATATATATATTAGGGGTGCAACGATACTCGTATCGATATTGAACCGTTCGATACAGTGCTTTCGGTTCTGTACGCATATGTATCGAACAATACAAAATTTTTAATTTATTTTTATCAACTTTCCTTCTGACGATGCTGTCTGTGTTGAGCGCTCAGTGGATCTGCGCTCGACAGTGCAGCCTAGGCGGAGTAGTCGAACGCAGATTCACTGAACGCAGGGCAAGCTAGCCAGACAGAAGTTAAGCTCTCCTTGCAACATGGACCTCCCCCACCCTCATTCAGATCTGACCTTTGGAACTATTTTGGTCTTCATGTGACGTATGACCCTGAAGGTAAGCGCGTCATGGACAAAAGTAAAACAGTATGTTGGATGTGCCACGCAATGTTCAATTACATGGGTGGGAGCTAGTGCGTTAGCGCATTTAGCTCGTTAACGTGTTGGCCGTCCAGCCCCACGCACAGGGCGATCCGCGGTAGCTCGTTAACGGAGATTTGCCGTGTTGTGGCGTTAACGTCATTTCAGATTAAGGCTGACAGCACTAGTGGGAACACAACGAATATGACTGCACATTTACGCCGACATCATCCTAGTGCAAAGACAAGTGGAAGCAGACAAAAACAACAAGCACGCATGCTACACACTTTAGCCGAGTCATTTAGACAGCTGTTAGCACAGGATTCTCCTTATGGGGACCTGATATGTTTAATATGCTGCTGAGAATATAGCCCAGAAGAAGCGTATAGTATAGCTTTTATTTTGGAAAGAGACATTTCTCTGTAATAAACTCTCTTTTCCAAAGATGATCAGATAGATTTATTATTTTATTACTTTGTTGTTTCAGCAACATTAAATTTAAAAACTGTACTTTTGAGTTAAAATATATATTTATAATTTTAATAAATGACAAATTAAAAAGGCATGAACATTTTTTTGTATCGAAAAAATATCGAACTGTGACACCAAAGTATAGAACCGAACCGTGAATTTTGTGTATCGTTGCACCCCTAGTATATATGTGTATATATATATATATGTGTATGTGTATATACATATATATATGTGTATATACACATACATATATACATATATATGTATATATGTATGTGTATATACACATATATATATGTACAATATTCTTAACCTGTACAGACAAATCTTTTGGCAAACACTCTCTGACTGCCTGACCATGAACACTGGCAGGAAGAGTCGGGGCAGCCTGCTAAGGTCTGCATGGTAACAAAATGTAAGAGGAGAGATGAAAAGAGAAGAAGAGGGGAGAGGGCGCAGAGAGCATAAATACAGAGTTGAAACAAAGCACAGTGTGTGAGTGCAAATGTACAGCACTAACACCAAAGTGGTGCAACTTCTGAAGAAAGCTCAGAGAAAAAGAGAAAGAAAAGAGAAAACAACACAGAGAGCAAGACGAGAGGTGGACGTTCTGGCTGAGTCAGGAGGTGACACGCGGTGTTACTAAAGGACAGAAAACAACCAAGAAAAACAAGAAAACTAAGTAAAATACAGGAAAGGAAATGTTAGTTCCTTCACCAAATGGAGCACATGGACACATCACACAATGTGGATATGAGACGGGAATAAAGAGGGGAGAAAAGAAAATGTTATCTAAACAACACATTTTCCCAGCAAGTAATGCGCATGCCACATGAACATGAAGAAACATTAAAATTAAAAAAAGAGGCAGTAAGGAGAAGAGAGAAAAGCTTTCCTTGAGTACAGAATAATAACCAAAGGGATTTCATTTTGGTTTTGAGTGGTGGTAGCATGAGAGCAGGCCGTAAAGCAGGGAACAAGTACTGAGGGACCACACAACTCAAATGATTATGGACAGCAGGACAAAGACTCAAGGTCAGGGATAAAAGAGAAAATAATACTGAATACTGAGCGCATGAAGAGAACCTAAAAAAAATGGGTCAAACAGAAAGGAGCAACTAAAAGAGTAGAAACAGAAAGATAAAAAGGCGCATGACCGGCATGGATGGATGTACAAATTTAAAAAAGAAGGAAAAAAAGAAAAATCAATGAGAAGGTGAAGGAATTTTACAAACAGACAATGATGAAAGAAAATGAACAAGGTTAAAGTGTTTGGATGAGCAGGGAGCAATGCCAAATCGGGAGAGCTCACCCTCCAGGAATGATGTTTCCACTGAGCTCTTCCTGGAGTTAAACAAGCTCACAGAATCACTGTCATAACAAATCATATCAAGCTGTAGCTCGTCCACTTGTGCATTGCGTGCAACGGGTGTTGTTAGCAGGAGCAGCATGTGTGTGTATACACACACATATATATGTGACAGCCTGCGTACAGATTACTTCTGAGGATGAAGTCATTCACTGTTTGCATTTGTGGAGTGTTTTGTTATCATACTCTACATCCTTGCTTTTGGAAGTGGACGTCAGGCGCAGCGCGTCTGAGTGTAACTGTATCTGTGTTTGCACGTGTTTTGGGTGGACTGCCCACGTACAGAGACGTCGCCCCAGAATTTGGCCACATCATAGTCATTGGTGCGGAGGAACTCGGTGAACCAGCTGATGGACCTCTTGCTGCCTTTGTCCACCGTCTCATCTCGCTCAAAGTTCTCGTTGTGTTTGTTGACCGAGTAGTTGGTCAGATGCATGTAGAGCTGGCTCTGTGGAGAGAAAAGGGAACAATAAGAGGCTTTTTGCATTACACGTGTCTCTTTTACATAAGTAGCCTGATATAAATAAATATGCTCAAAACAAGCTTTGCCCTTTTCATTTATATGGAAGAATGCAGTATATCTGATGATAATTTGACTAAATGTGACTGCGGGATCCAGCGTTTGGAGTGAATAACAATAAAACTTCTTTTTACAAGCTCTAACAACCTGTTCAGGAGTGTTCGTGAATTTATACTACAGAGCACCAGCTCACAATATGGTGCAAAACATTTTCTCTAAAAGTAAAGTAGGTAAATAAGACTGAAGTAAAAATATTGCATGCTAGTCCCTTGGCAACTTGAGATGGTGGAATGAGTGTTATAGTAAAAGAAATAAAGAATATATCACTGTGTGAACTGGGAGATTATCAGTGATGTATTTCAGAAACGCTCCTTGGGTGATTTCCACTTATTCTCATGAGAATAAGTGGAAATCAAGCCAATAGCTCAATCTTACAATCACAGACCTGCAAAATCTTAAGAATATAAATCTGAGTTATAGTGCCCAATAGTGTATGGTTAAAATGTTTTATTGGATGGTTGTCTTTAACTTTTTGTATCCCTCTCTTTAAACACCATCCCTTACACCTGAAGACAATACATCCTTGTCCTTAGCCTACAAGGTAATAACCGCTGTGACCGCAGGCCACTCCAGCACCCGATGGCTGTCTGGAAGCCACTCTCTGTGGGATTAAACATCCATCTCCATGGCATGACTCACTCCATCATATGTCACAGACTAACACAACGCACGCTTCATGTCATGGGAGAGGTCCTGCATGTCTATGCGTGCACGTGCGTGCGTGCTCATATTTTAGATAAGTACCGTGCTTGATAGGAAGCGGTGATACAGGCATTACTCATGTAAATCTATTTACACACATTATGAGGCCGTGCCTTTCTTATGAGGACAAAAAGCAAGCACCCGTAACGTAAATCATTAAATGTAAGGTGAAGACAAGTTTTAAAGACGGGGTAAGGTTAGGTTAAGGCCAGGGCAGCGGTTAGGGCTCGGCAAATAGCAGTAATGGTTAAGACTAGAGCAAACCTACAGGAATGAGTGTAAGCCACCATAATGTCCTCTGAACTCACTGAGTGCGTGTCTGCGTGCGTGCACGTGTGTGTATGTGCGTATGTATCCCATCATCAGCAACAGACTGTGCTTCAGCAGGTGCAGAACCTCAAGGCAAACACGAGCGGCTTGATATTACAGGAGACATCTGGCATGTGGGCATTTGTGTGCATACAGTATGTCTGCATATTTTGCGTCCGTGTGTGTGCGTGTGTGTATGTGAACAATATCAGTTATTGCCAATTGTGGACTATTTATATGTGTGCATGCATGTTCTTATGTAAAGACAACACTGCTTCCAACCTTTGTTTCATCTGTTTTTAATCTGATTGTGCTGAGTTGCACGAGGCTATGGCTGCAGGTCATGGAAGTGCATAATAAATAAAATGTTAGCAGTGCATTACTGAATTTATAACACGCTGAGCACTATATATGTATTGTTTTCAGTAATATAAATGCACCACAGTGCCATGCACTTTTATCAAACTCAAGAAAAAGGCGCAGGTGTGTGTGAATACCTGCATAATAGTAGCTTCATTATTTGTCACTCACCAGGTTGGCTTCGCTGGGTGCATGGTACTTCTCTGTGCCCATACGAACGAGGCCGTCGTTGTAAAGGAAAATGCGGAGAGGGTCGCAGGAAGTGACGAGGATGTAGATCCGCAGGTCAAACTTGTAGCCCTCCATCAGAAAGGGCTTGTCTAGGTACTCCTGAACGATAAAGTGCTCCTGCGCTGGCAGCTTCTCACAGTTACGGATAAGTGAGATCCTGGATCGAGAGAAACTTTATTAATCCTCGGGGGGGAAATTATGGTGTCGTCAGCAGCATAATAAAATATGGCATAGTAAAGACAAAAAAGATAATTAAAAAAATGATAGATGGGAGCACAGCAGAGACCATGAACATGACTGATGACATTGGCACTGTCTTATATACATGTTGAAGGGAAAAAAAAGGAGGGGGGCAAACAAGATACAGATTTTATGTGTCTCAACACAATATTTCAAAGTCATCTGGAAAAGTTGGAGATATATGTCTGGCTTGCTGCAGATGCCAATACTAGTGGTACTTTCAATCTTCGCATGCCAAGAATAGCTTTAGCCTACTAATCAATAGATGTAGTTGGAAGGAGAAGATAACAGTATGTCCTTACTGAGCACAAAATGTTTAGAAATACTTTTATAATAAAGGCATTTAGCATTAATAGCTGAGAGGGTCAGAGTCATGCCCTGATGGTATTCAGTGAGCCTCCACAGCCTTCAGTGAAAATGTGTAAAAATGAGTCCAGTCTAGTTTGAACAGGACGAGCTGTCTGGCGCTACGACGCATTCGACCATCCAAAAATGCTGTTACTCTATTCATTAACTTGCCATCTAAACAGAACGGTTTGAGAAATGATTGCGCATGAAGCAGACAGGTACAGCGCAAATAATGGTTTGTCTGGGCCATAGCTGGCCAGCATCTGGGGATTATTGTGATTTTCTGTAGCCAAACTCCATTCAGTCTAAATGGCACAGTGCATCACATGTTCTAATAGGGTCATTTAGCCATGCGCAGGTTAATAGCAGCAGACAGTGCGCTCCGTTTTAACCTCCACTCTAATTCATTTGCTTTGGTCTCATGTCACTGGCACTCAGTTCTTATGAAGAGCAGACTGTTGCCGGCTGGACTTAAGATGTGTTTTATTAGTTTGCGTACGTCCACGTGGTTGTATGTGTGAGGGGACGACATTCGCAACAGTGTGCGTCTGTCTGAATGTGTGTGGTGTACATACGTGTGCAGTGCGGGTGAGGGGTCATTTTTAAACGATCTTCCACTATGCGCGCACAAAGCGACTGACCTATATCACCATCACTCATAGTTAAAGCAGACTCGGGCTAACCTGATTACGTGCACAGCCAGGAAGGCTCCATTATACGCAAGCGAGCAGGAACACTGCACACATAAACGCAACACAGGGCTAAAATGTGGAGAACTGATTGCTCCAAAACAAACACACACAAAAGTAATTTAACTATTCAAGAGTTAGGTCAGAAATTAGAGGTCAAAAATGATTAGGCCCCAGGTAATCAGAATATATTCTTATTTAGTTTAGGTGCTCAGTCAACTTCATCAACTCCTAGCTTACCAGAACACTGCACTGTTGTTGATAAGCCTCAAAGGGGGGGGGGGGTTACTAAGGTTTAGTTTTTCAGGTTATGATCAAATAAGGTCTTAGCTAAGCTTGATTAAAAAAAATTCATTACTTGTAGATCTACTCGAGTATAATGTCGCTGTTACTTTGGGTTTATCAATTAGCGGCGACTTCTCTACTACAGACGAGCGTTTTACCTGCCTGCTTATTGCAGCACTCAAAGTTTTTTCAGTTTTTATGTGGAGGGGGGATTTCATGGATGATGTGAGGGGCTTTCCAAACAGGCAGACAGAAAGCTGAATGATGAAGACAGGGTTAACAGTGTTAGTTAGTCGAGTGGAAGTAGCAGAGGAGACGACATGATTGATGAGCCAGGGTGTCAGATAATCACGGCCCACTCTCCCCTGCCTATTTAATTTGGCACTGGAGGGGATCTCGCCTTTTTAAGCTCTGCACGCGCTTTTATTTTGTTTCCCTTATAACAAGCTGGGCTTCAGACACAAACAATAACTTCATTTAGTTGGTTGACGGAAAAATAAATTACAGGGGGTAGATATAACTTAATTTCCTGCCGCGTCACACCATGCAAAAAAAAAAGGAGAAAAAAAAGAGAAAAATCTAATCTTGTGAGCCGCCTGCCGTTGAGTGGTCGAGCTAAACTCATCATCTTTCATATTCTTAATGTATTGCAATAATTCAGCCTTTGCTGCCTTTTATTCTTTAATAAATAAGGGCTTAGTGCAGCATGGAGTTATAAGTAATGCGCACATTATACCAGAAAGGACAAATTCAAAGAGAATTAGAGGGAGAGGTGAAGCACGCTGAGTTATTTGTACTTCAATATCCCCACCTATTGGCGCCAGTGATGATGGCACTCCAAAGGATTTCTTCATACACACACTTCAGGGATCATATTTTCAAAGAATAATAAGTCAGAAAGAATATTAAATAAATATCTGGGATTTTCAGAAATTTCAACATATTCTTCAGAGCTTGAGATAGAAATGGTGCAACATTCAAACCAGATTATTTTCCCATATTTTAGCCTCTAAAAATATTCCATCTATTCATTTATTTATTTTTCTATCCTATAAAACTGTATTAGCTACAAAAACCAGCCTGGCCTGAATATTTAAAACCGAAACCACTTCACTTCCTTTCCGCTTGGCTATGTGACTGTGAGCACCACACAGCTTAAATCGACCCTGACTGCCTGCTTCATGTCAGAATATGAAATACAATTTAGGATATTTACCTTTTTCTCTTTGATATTAAATAGCAAAAAAAGAATGAGGTGCATCATCAGAGCGCTGTGCCCCTCCACCCCCTGGACCTCCTCAGGATCTATCGAACGCACACTGTTTTGCATAATTTTTGTCTGCCTCCTCCTTTAGGCACACCTCTCAATATAATGCCAAAAACATCACTGGTTACATCTTTGAAAGTTACTCAAGTTGCTCATCAACAAAAGCTAAACAGTTCAAACTAGGTCAGTTGTGTTGCTTGCCGGGGTTTTGTCTCTTTGCTTGCTTACAGTGCACACGTGTACCTCATACATTTAAAAAAAATCCAAGTCTCTGTGCTTGCATTTGGTCTCTTCATGTTTCAACCCTCCTGTAGTCAAAACATACAACGGGCGCATGACATCACAAGCATGAGATAGGCACTCAGCCCATGGGACCGCAAAGTATGAAATATGCATTCAGGTGCCACAGCCGGCTCATCTTCTGATAAAGCGATGCTATTGAGAGACGGAGTCCCCTGCAGCAGCCATCGTTGTCCATTTTCTAATCTGACTGGTCTCTGCTGATGGTGCCTCATAAAGGACTCCAATAATCACATGCAGAGACCTTCAGGGGGGGAACTACAGTAACTGCCAGCAACCATGTGTGCATGTGTGTGTGTCCTCCAATGGCGGCGATAACCTCTGATTTATGGAGAGTGTGACCATCGAGGACAATGAAGCCCACAATGAGATTCACCACACCCTCTCAGCTCAAATACTCAATCTGGTCCCAGCTATAATGCTATTTCCACAGACACCCATGTCAGGGTCACAAACCTCTTATTGCCTTGTTTTGTTGTGCTTGTCCTCCATTTGCTCTAGCGCTAATTTCCTCCTTCACCCACTTACTTATCATCTCCTTCAGCTACTCTCTCCTTCTGCTCGCTCCGCTTTCCTCTGGATGCGTACAGATTGCACCAGCGCGCTCGCTAGCCTCTGACCTACCCGTGGCCCATGGCTCCGTTGGCAGGTTTGACTATAAAGGTCTTCTGCTTGCGTTTCCTGCGTAGCTCTTTGACGTAGTTCTGGAACTGAGTGTACTCAGCAGGGAAGATCCAGGTTTTGGGTATGAAGCTGTACTCTTGAGGCTGGCACTTGATCATTCTGGAGAGATAAAAAAGAGAGTAACATAAATGTGTTTTATTCTCTCCTTTTATAACTATCTAGAGTCAGCCACTTGTAGTTTTTAAAGGTGCGGTTGTGCTTTCACTGCAGTGTCTACTTGTTTGTCTCCTAAGTGTGCAGTGCTGCAGACACCCTGTTGTACCTTGTAGCGCATGCAGGCTTTCACGCACATCTGCAACTCAACTCGTCTTCTAATTTAGCCGGTGTTGTAAGAGAGGAACAAAAAACTTACTTGGCCATGTTTCTTGCTAGGCAGTCTTTTCGGCAGATTTCGCCCATCCCAGGGAAATGGTTAATTCTCTGCGACGGGACAAGCAGACATAATAATGTTGTTAGGGCCATTACGCCACTCAATTTCACCCCCACCCCTTCATAAAAATGAGCACATTAAAGGCAGCAACCTGAAGTGAGCTTACAATGTTCTGACATTTATGCCCAATTACGGACTCAAAACAAAAAGGTGACGCTGAGACCTTTCTTAACCTTTATTTAGTTTACCATGGGTTTTTTTTTTTATACTTTAAAGGTTGGGGAGGGAAGAGGCGAGGAAAAAAAAAGATCAATCTCAACTCAGAGGGGCCAAGGTAATTGGTTCTGCATCGCAAGCTCCTGCAGTGACAGTTGAATGAATTGCTTTGAATGTGCCGAAAGGGAGGTGGGGGTATAGGAGAAACTCTGGGTTTTCTGTATTCTTTGACCAAATGAGCCTGAACAGGGGCGTTAATTAGGCTCATATGAAGTGAAACTTGACAGCAAACTCTCACAGTACATCACTAAAAGGAAAAAAGGAAAAATTAAAAGAGGGAGAAAGAGTAGGAGAAGGGAGGGGGAAAAGGGAAAAAAAAACAAGGATGCAGAGGGTAAAGGGAATGCGTGATTATTATCCAAACGAGACAGACGTAATTAGGGATTCGGAAGAGATTGCACAATTATGCCAATGCTGCGAGACGACGTGACTCGTGAGGGGAAATCAAAACCAATTGTTGAGGGACTTCTACTTTTCTTCTGAAAAATTATCTCATGAAGCACCACGGCAGCGTGAGGGAGCACTTAAAAAAAAGAAAAAACCTGACATCACCAGTTCTACGTGAAACATTAGCCACGTTACAACATGTTAAGCTGTTACACTATTTGTAATATTCAATCTACTTAGCTGAACTCTTGCTGCCCCTTTCCTAACAAGCCATACTATTCCTGACTAGCCTGTGATTTAATCGATCATTAGTGCCCAGTCTAATCAAATAAGCGCTCGAGAAGATGGATAGCTAATGCTCAGAGCTGACCGGGATCAGCCAAGTTCACTCAGCAGGGCGGGGGGGGGTCAAACAGAGGTAAGATCACTCTCAGACCAGCATGGAGAACTCAGAACAACTCTTGTTGTTCAGGGCCTTCTTATCAACTTCACAGGTGACGTCTGAAACCCGCCCAAACATCCCCTGCTGCTCACAACTTGTCAGTTTACCCGTCAATCTTCCCGTCTCTGTGGAAGATGTTTGCTCTCATTGGGCTCACCCCGCCTTACTATTTGCTCTCACTCCTCTGATGGTTTAAGGAGGCCAAGAAGCCAGACTCTGTCTTCTGCCAGCTTATCACTTTTCCTTTTGTTCAGTTATATTTTATTAAATTGTTCCTATTATGACTTATTTAATTGTTATTTAATTTTTATTATTGTAAGTGAATGCTCTCATTCAGTTGTCTTCCAGCAAAATTCTCCAAATACCGCCTCCTTCCCATCTGTTCTCACCTCCTTTCTTTTTTAAATATACTCACAGTTTAATAGTTGTCATTTGGTGGTAGACAGAAATAAGGCAGACTGGTACTGCAAAGAGACCCTGGGTGGGATTGACCACATTGTACAGAAACACTTGGGTTCATCAGGTTCAGCAATCCCAGTCACGATCTTCATGGAAACAGCTGTTTCCTAAAGTTTACATATGATGCTTCCTGTGTTCATTTATTTGATCAAAAGCTAAACGTCAGCAGGTTTACACGCTATAAATTTGACATGTTGTGGTTTACACAACCGAAGGATAATAAAGCAGCGAACCCTCCTTTTCTTCACACACACACGAATGACCTTTTTTTGAAATTCTATCTTTAATTCTTGGCAAACCTCTGGTAGCTAAGATTTATTCACATTTCATTTAATAGTTTGTTCTGACTATGTAAGAAACCGTCTATGGCATCTTAAAAAGTACAGTTGTAATAGAAAAATCAGTTATAAGCAGCATGGTTATTACAGCATCTAAATCTTGTTTTTACTGACAGTGCATTTCAATCAGAGGCATCTTTCACATTCTTCTAATTAAACTCTTGAGGAAGGTAAAATCTCACCTTTCCTACTCAAATAATAATCTTTTTCAGACGTCTCGGTCCATATTCTTGAGCTCCAAAGATTAAGAGCCATATTTTCCTGGTCAGCAGAGGAATTGAACCCTTATCCAGAGAGCTCTCCTCTATAACCTCTAGAGCAGCGGTCCCCAACCTTTTTTGCGCCACCTTTTATGCCCGACAATATTTTCACGGACCGGCCTTTAAGGTGTCGCGGATAAATACAACAAAATAAAACTAGTACCGGTACCGAAAAAAAAGATTTATTCATAACACACGTGAAAAGACCCAGGAAAACCGAGTTAACGATAAAAACGATAACAAAATAACGCTGAAAACCAATAAAAACCCTGAAAACCAGACATTTCACACCTGAGCCTCAACTCTCGCGGCCCGGTACCAAACGACTCACGGACCGGTCCGAGGCCCCGGGGGTTGGGGACCGCCGCTCTAGGCTATTGAACCACTAACAAAGGTGTACTGACTTAACATGGTAACCATGTATACCTGATAATTCCTGAGCTCAGCGATTTTCTCATGCTGCACAGCTGAGTCGTTCCAGATGAGGTTGGCAGTCTCATCATCATCACGGGTCTTGATGAAGTCCATTTCATTGATGACTATACGAACTGTGAGGGAAACACTCTCATTAGATTGTATTCCATTAATAGAGTGAGACATGCAGTCACTTAAATAAGCTTTACATACACTTTGATTTTAGGAAAACACCCCCAGAGGATTGACTATACATATCCACGACGGCAAAACAACTCAATGATATTGATGCAGAATAAGAATAAGAAATGACCTGGACCCACAAATCAATTATTTCTGCTTTGCAGATCAATATTTCACTCAAACATTTTGCAAGGCTTAAATTTTGTTTTTGCATACATTAGGGGAGGAATGAGACCCGGAGATTATAGATCAAAAAGCTCACAGCAATATTTACCATTCATGGCATGGTTGCAGAGCAGCCAATCGTAATGCCTCTCTTCAAAAAGATAAATTAATTGTCTGTAATGCATTCAAATCCCACTGGAAACCCCATAGTATGAGAGATAGGTGGCAAGCCCATTTGGACATTAATCCAACAACTATTCATTATTCAGCGAGTAATGAAAAATTCATATGCCCTAACGAAACAAGGTATTAATTAATTTCTTGAAAGCCTCCACAAACCTGGAGAAGGCTTGCCTAATGTTGCGTGTTTCCGATGTGACTTCATCCATCTGTTAACGTAGGTAGAGGCTCACAGTGTTTTGCTAACTGGAACAGGAAGGGTTTACATCACAGCAGGCCTATGCTTGCAGTTACTAGCAGGGCTTTGAGTCCAAAAAAAAGATTTAATCGGCCTTTCTTACACATCTTACTAAATCGACATCCTCAGGGTAGAGTCGGCATTCCCTTCTCAGTGTGTGTAAAGCAGATTTCCAACCACATACTCCCTAACCTTTAACCTTTTCTCGTAATGCTATCAATTCTGAAACAGAAAAAGACAGCTGCAAAAAAAGGTAACAGCAAAAATGAGCCATCTATCTGGCCCTTAGTGTTAATTTCCCTCCAAAATAGCTCTGCTCTACTCTCAGAATGGCCACTGTGAGGGTCTCGTCACAGCTAGCTGACTGACTCACAGCTGGACTTCCATCTACCTGCAAGATCCCTGCAGCATCCAACTTCTACTTTCTGCTGCTGACTCTTTAGTTTCATAGGTTGTAGTTCACCCCTGAGAGCCCTGCTGCCACATAGTATATTGAACATGGGAGGAATGCTTACAATGCTATTTCAGCCAATCTAAAAAAGCTCACCTCTAAGTTATATTACCTCAACAAAGATTTATGCATGTATATGAAGCCAAGCTGTCTCTTTGAGAAGTGTTTTGCTGGACTGCAACTCTTTTAGTTTTAACTGAAGCTATTAAATAAAGGTGGTATCTTTAAAAACAATCCAACGCAGCAAATTAGATTTTATTGTTGTGAAAACACTGTGATTGGATTTTGTGGGGTTTTGACAGACAGAGTAAGCCGTACTGAGGGCTGTTTCCGAGATTAATAGAAATTCACCTTGTCAGAGAACATTAATTCTACCACACGAGTTGCTGGTCTCACTCACAAATGAAATTTTCACAAGGAATGAATCAAAATAAAGATTCAGACGCTTGAATTTCGGAGACTCTGCGTTAAACGCGCTGTAGTGGAATCTTTTACGAGCTCCTCAGTCATGGTGAGAGAAGATTTCATCTTTCCCGACACCAGACAGTGGCTTGTATGTTTATTTTACTCATTTTTTTTCTATTGTCAAAAAATTTCAAATGCTTCTCAATAATAAATACAAGAAAGCAAATTACAATACCAATTTCATATTTTGTGCCAGCGACGTTGGCGGTAATGGTGCCTTTTTTCTTTTTGGTGTGCACCTTCCTCTTCCCGCTGCTCTGGTAGGAGCCCACAGATGGCCTGTTCACGGGGGACGCTCCTTGATCCTCTGGAGGAGGAGAAAACATACAACAAGGCTAGATACAGTCACAGCTTGTGCTCCAGACTGAGTCTTCTAATAGATTTTGCTCATTTCTGCAGGGGATTTACTCTGGTGTGTTTATGAGGCTAGAATGTAAATGGTTTCGGCATCTATTTCGGCGTAGCTCCGTGCGTCATGATCCCTAAATTATTTGTGTGTGTATTTCTGCTAATGTGTACTTTTATAGGTGGTGTATGCACACACACACAAAAAAGTTGAATCTCTCTTACTCACCTCCATCATTGGGAGGGGAGGGCATCTCAGGGGTTGGAGGAGTAAAGGGACAAGCCAAGCTTTCTGCCAGGCTTGGCAGGTGGGCGGGCCTCACAGGGTGCTCGCAGCACCCCCAAGGACTCTCTCACACTCACACTAGTTAGTCTTCCCTGTCTAGGGCTGTGTGGACGAAGTGGTTCACAACGACCCAATGGATCATCTGAGCATCTCCCTGGCACCTTTCAGCTGCATGAACAGCAGTGGCGGCGGCGGCAGCAGCAGAGTGTGAGTGGGCAGGGAAGTCAGAGGGGGTAGCAGTGGTTGGGAAGAGCGGGAGTGGGAGGACTTCTCAAGGGTCTGCACAACCCCAGCTTATTTACATCCCCAGCAGGAGAAAGGTGGGGAGGGGGTGGATGGGGGGGGGAGGGGAGTGGGTAGGAATGCCTGTGGAGGAGAAGAAAAACCATATTTTACAGCTGCAGAACAGTAGTAGTAGGTTGACTGCTCAAAGGGTGACTGCAGTGCACAGCGTGGATCAGTGTGTGCTTTCGACTGGAGCGTACTGGATGTGCTCTTTGATGTAAAGCAGCTCCAGCAGCAGCACACAGGCCTAACCCAGGCTACATCAGCCAATCTGACACTGGACAGAGTTCAGTCAGGACTCCATACAGCCGCGAAACTGCAATACTACTAATGAGATAAAGCTGTGTGATGGCTACAGTAATAATTGCCATTATTTGGAATCACTGTGAAATATTAATGTGGATGTCAAGTAAAGAGTTCTCTGCTACTCGTTGTGTCTTGTGCCAGCTGGGTTTAATTGTATGCCTGGGAGGTCACTTCATTCAAACAGATGGCATCTTTACAGTGGTTTGTTAAAAACATGCCCCGGGCTATAAACTGTGTGGGAAATTAACACCAGTCACCAGCCAGATTCTGTTATTATTTGGCTGTGGTCAGGGAGTGTGTCTTTAAACCTCTTTTGAATATAATCAACCATTATGAAGATTAAAACGGTCGCTGCTCGGGTAGCACAGTGTCTCGATGATTGGTAATGTTGCCTCACAGTGACACGTGTTGGACTAGGCTTCATTTCCTGCATTGTTTGTGTGTGTTTCTATGTTTCCTATGACTTCAGCAGTCCCTGTGCTCTAGCTGTAAAAAAAGAAGGCAGCATCAGTTGGAAAATCTAAACTGCACACGCATGAATCTGTGTGACTTAATCCAGTGATGGATTAACAAGTAATACACTGAGTGTGCTCACACAGAGCTGATTTTTAGGGTTTGGTGGTTGTGTGTTGCACTGAGCATGAGCTTATCGTGGTTTTGAGAAACCTGTATATACTACATGGATGCTGGATACTGTATGTATGTTTTTAAATTGCATTGTTTTTTCTGTATTGCTTTTATTTATTTATCTTTTTTCAGCACTTTGTTTGAAAGCACTTTATAAATAAAGTTATTATTATTATTATGTAATCACCTATTATACATCTGCTCGATTTATCGAGACATCACATGTTTGCAAAAGCGCTCAGACGTTTTCGGAGACGTCTGTTACCCACCAGCTCGATAGCTGACCGGGAGGTCAATGTTCACCAGGGCCGGCGAGAACAGCGGACTCCCAGCACGTCGTTTTTAACACCCCCGGTCTTTCGCTACTCAGGT
Organism: Copadichromis virginalis; assembly: GCF_057382275.1. NCBI lineage: Eukaryota > Metazoa > Chordata > Actinopteri > Cichliformes > Cichlidae > Copadichromis > Copadichromis virginalis. The sequence goes on from NC_140632.1 coordinate 39,930,584, forward strand.
TAAACATGATATATAAGTCACTTAGGTAACTTCTAAATGTTAATGTTTGGTTTTTTCAGTGTTTTATTAGTTCCTGAGAAAATCTGTCTGGCTAAGATTCAATTTAAGCTTCATAACTGGACCATTTTATTTAATATTGAAGTCTTGGAGAGCTGTCAGTTTTGAACTTCACCTGTTCTGATTTAAACAGCTGACTCTGAATTAAATCAGAACATTAAAAATATTTAAATTCGGGAGTTGACATTTTCAGCGGGAGCAAATCCAGCATGTTAATACACGGAGATCCCGAAGGCTGCTCCAAGAATTCTGATTAGATTTTAAATATTTGTTCATTTCTCTTCCAAACCCCAGCAGCTGTCTGTTGTAAGTTTTGAGTGTTTACTAAAATAAAAATAAAAGCATTCTAACATCTCACCTGTTTGTTTTTATTCAGCCATACATGTATACTATTTTTATTAAGAGAGAGATGAAGCTTGTGATTCTGTCACGTAGTGATTGTGCTTAACATTATGAAACAGATGATGCTTAAAAGCGAATTTCGTCAAAGTGCTTAAGATACTTTTTTAAAATATCTTTTTTTCTTTAAAAAAATCTGCTACATCTTTCCATTGCAAATATTAATCACAGCTCAATTAAGAGGGAATGGCAGTAAAAACTCCGGAGCAAAGATGTCATCGAGCACACCGCCGTGCCCTTTGTAGAACGATCGTGCTGTGTTCGTGTACTTGAGAATTGAGAAACGGCCAATATGTAAATAGATTCTAACATTTGCTGTATGTAGCTGTTCTTAACTATGACAATATGACATTCAAAATAATGTTTTTTTACTGTCACAAGAAGTCGTGTCTTACTCATATGTTCTGCCTGACTCTGCTTGGAGCAGCTGCTTGTTGTGTTTGTGGAAATCCAAACACACACTCCCATTAGCGAAGCTACAGAGTGCCCTCTGGTGGACAAATAATGTAACATCAGCACTCGTGACATTGTTGAAGGGTGTTTCTTTTGTCTCTTCTTTACTTCTTACATTTTCATTCATCATAGGCTGTAATAGTTTTATATGTCAGACAAAAAAGGATCAAGTACTCTCATCATCTCATACAATGGCTAAATCCAATTTGACTGTCAAATTTTAGATTTGATAGCAGCCATGACGCCTGGGTGCTTTAATGTCCACACATGAATAACCAAGTTTATCAGGGCTACAGTCTGAATGTCAACAAAAGGATTAAAAACCTGGATGCTAGACAAACTATTTCAGCCACTCATGATTCTCACAATTAAAAAGGAGAGTTTGTAGAAGCTGATCTTTGAGCAGTGATGATTACTAATGGCCTGACAGTTTTGAATCTCCACAAGAGGTTCTGTGATACATGTGAAGGGTTCTGAGGCAATTAACAAGACGCTGTGATTGTTTTTCTGTGACCAACTTATTTTTTTTACTTTTTACTTTTTAATTTAATTTTAATTTTTCATTCTTACTATTTTTGAATGACATTACATCATGCCTTTTAGACATTACATTAAGTCTAAAAGGCAAAGTGTCACTGAAATATGTTTTCTATGACAAATGCTATGTGTTGCATTTTGGACAACGCCGACTTACATATAATAATGCATACATTTGAAATAAATTGATATGATTTTCAGCATAGCAAAGTTAGCAAGATAGCAAGATTAATAAGTCTGTGAAATATAGTGATACAGTGGGGCAAAAAAGTATTTAGTCAGCCACCGATTGTGCAAGTTCCCCCACCTAAAATGATGACAGAGGTCAGTAATTTGCACCAGAGGTACACTTCAACTGTGAGAGACAGAATGTGAAAAAAAAATCCATGAATCCACATGGTAGGATTTGTAAAGAATTTATTGGTAAATCAGGGTGGAAAATAAGTATTTGGTCAATAACAAAAATACAACTCAATACTTTGTAACATAACCTTTGTTGGCAATAACAGAGGTCAAACGTTTACTATAGGTCTTTACCAGGTTGGCACACACAGTAGCTGGTATTTTGGCCCATTCCTCCATGCAGATCTTCTCGAGAGCAGTGATGTTTTGGGGCTGTCGCCGAGCAACACGGACTTTCAACTCCCGCCACAGATTTTCTATGGGGTTGAGGTCTGGAGACTGGCTAGGCCACTCCAGGACTTTCAAATGCTTCTTACGGAGCCACTCCTTTGTTGCCCGGGCGGTGTGTTTTGGATCATTGTCATGTTGGAAGACCCAGCCTCGTTTCATCTTCAAAGTTCTCACTGATGGAAGGAGGTTTTGGCTCAAAATCTCACGATACATGGCCCCATTCATTCTGTCCTTAACACGGATCAGTCGTCCTGTCCCCTTGGCAGAAAAACAGCCCCATAGCATGATGTTTCCACCCCCATGCTTCACAGTAGGTATGGTGTTCTTGGGATGCAACTCAGTATTCTTCTTCCTCCAAACACGACGAGTTGAGTTTATACCAAAAAGTTCTACTTTGGTTTCATCTGACCACATGACATTCTCCCAATCCTCTGCTGTATCATCCATGTGCTCTCTGGCAAACTTCAGACGGGCCTGGACATGCACTGGCTTCAGCAGCGCAACACGTCTGGCACTGCGGGATTTGATTCCCTGCCGTTGTAGTGTGTTACTGATGGTGACCTTTGTTACTTTGGTCCCAGCTCTCTGCAGGTCATTCACCAGGTCCCCCCGTGTGGTTCTGGGATCTTTGCTCACCGTTCTCATGATCATTTTGACCCCACGGGATGAGATCTTGCGTGGAGCCCCAGATGGAGGGAGATTATCAGTGGTCTTGTATGTCTTCCATTTTCTGATGATTGCTCCCACAGTTGATTTTTTCACACCAAGCTGCTTGCCTATTGTAGATTCACTCTTCCCAGTCTGGTGCAGGTCTACAATACTTTTCCAAGTTCCAAGTTCAACTTTATTGTCACTTCAACCATATACAGTTTAAAAATACACAGTGAGGCGAAACAACGTTCCTCCAGGAACCAAGGTGCTACAAGACAAGTTAGTGCAAAAAAAATATATATATATATATAATATATCTAGTAATAATATTGTGCAAAAGAGCATTTACAGGTTGGTGTGTGCGATGGTTTGGTGGTGTAGGTCAGTGTGTTTGCGCTTTGTGTTGATTAGTCAGTCCAGTCTCAATGTTTTGAGGTAGTTGAGTTAAGCTGAGTGATAATGTTTGTGTGTGTGTGTGTGTGTGCGTGCGTGCGTGTGTGTTTATCAGTCAGTCCCTTTTTGCTGAGGAGACGGATGGCTTGTGGAAAAAAGCTGTTGCACAGTCTGGATGTGTGTGCCCGAATGCTTCGGTACCTTTTTCCAGATGGCAGGAGTGTAAAGAGTGTGTGAGAGGGGTGTGTCCGATCAGCCACAATGCTGGTGGCTTTGCGAATGCAGCGTGTGGTGTAGATGTCCTCAATAGAGGGGAGAGAGACCCCGATGATCTTCTCTGCTGTTCCCACTATCCGCTGTAGGGTCTTGCGGTCTGATATGGCACAGCTCCCAAACCAGACAGTGATGCAGCCGCTCAGGATGCTCTCAATAGTTCCTCTATAGAAGGTGGTCAGGATCGGTGGTGGAAGCCGGGCCTTTCTCAGTCTTCTCAGAAAGAAGAGACGCTGTTGGGCTTTCTTGTGCAGGGAGCTGGTGTTGAGGGACCAGCCGAGGTCCTTCTCCAGGTGGACGCCCAGAAATTTGGTGCTGTCAACGATCTCCACAGAGGAGCCGTTGATGCTCAGCGGTGAGTGGTCGCCTCGTGTCCTCCTAAAGTCAACAACCATCTCTTTTGTCTTGTCAACATTCAGAGACAGGTTGTTGTCCTTACACCAGTCCGTTAGCCTCTGCACTTCCTCTCTGTACGCTGACTCGTCGTTCTTGCTAATGAGACCCACCACGGTCGTGTCATCAGCGAACTTAATGATGTGATTTGAACTGTGTGTTGCTACACAGTCATGAGTCAGCAGTGTGAACAGCAGAGGACTGAGCACACAGCCTTGTGGGGCCCCAGTGCTCAGTGTGGTGGTGCTGGAGGTGCAGTTCCCGATCCGTACTGACTGAGGCCTTCCGGTCAGAAAGTCCAGGATCCAGTTGCAGAGGGAGGTGTTCAGGCCTAACAGGCTCAGCTTTCCGATCAGTTGTTGGGGGATGATCGTGTTAAATGCTGAGCTGAAATCTATGTACAGCATTCGGACGTGTGAGTCCTTCTTGTCCAAGTGTGTCAGGGCAAGATGGAGTGCAGTGGAGATGGCGTCGTCCGTTGAGCGGTTATGGCGGTATGCAAATTGCATTGGGTCCAGTGAGGGGGGCAGCAGGGTCTTGATGTGTCTCATGACGAGCCGTTCGAAGCACTTCATGATGGTGGGTGTAAGTGCGATAGGGCGGTAGTCATTGAGACAGGACACAGAAGACTTCTTGGGCACGGGGACGATGGTGGTGGCCTTGAAGCACGTGGGGACAACGGCACTGGTGTCCTTCGAAAGCTCTTTGGTCTTGGCCATGGCGGAGTTTGGAGTCTGACTGTTTGAGGCTGTGGACAGGTGTCTTTTATACAGATGATGAGTTCAAACAGGTGCCATTCATACAGGTAACGAGTGGGGGACAGAAAAGCTTCTTACAGAAGACGTTACAGGTCTGTGAGAGCCAGAGATTTTCCTTGTTTGAGGTGACCAAATACTTATTTTCCACCCTGATTTACCAATAAATTCTTTACAAATCCTACCATGTGGATTCATGGATTTTTTTTTTCACATTCTGTCTCTCACAGTTGAAGTGTACCTCTGGTGCAAATTACTGACCTCTGTCATCATTTTAGGTGGGGGAACTTGCACAATCGGTGGCTGACTAAATACTTTTTTGCCCCACTGTATATATTATAGTTTGCCATAAAAACACGTTTGCCCACTTCCTGATTTCTCTTTTTGTTTTGCATATTTATCACACTTACATGTTCAGATCATCAAGCAAATTAAATATTAGATAAGATAAGCCGAGTAAATGCAAAATGCAGTTTGTTAATGATGATTTATTAAGATGAAAAAAAGCTAAAAAAGTAAATGCACCCTGATAATTGGCCAGTCTTGACAAAAAGAACTGCAATCAAGCATTTGCGATATTTTTTTTATATCATTTGCAAAAATGATTTTAATCCAGCCAAACTGGAGGCTTTTCAAGCATGAAAGGCTCGTTTACAGTCACACCAAAGAATTCATTTGGATTTAAATAAGGACAAAACTGACTTTCTTTCTATGAACTGATGTTAGTTTCACACCAGATGTAACGAGAAGCAAACCTTCCAAACAGTTCAACTGTCCTCAGCCTGCAGAACATTTTCCCAAACAACAACAACAACAACAACAATCTTTATTTATAGAGCACATTAAAAGCCCGGGGCATGCCAAAGTGCTTTACATGAAACAATAAAACAATAAAATGATTTACACTAAAACATCAGAATCATATAGGTGTGGGATTATGTTCACAGGTAAAAACCACTAATAGGAACAGTCAATAGCACACAGCTGTAGCAAGAGAACTGTACCATCATACACAGTGATAGAGGACATAGGCAACGCAACAATAAAATAATAAAATAATTAAGACTATAACGTCAGAGTCATATAGTGTGAGATTATGTTCACAGGTAAAAACCACTAATAAGAATAAACTATAGCACAGAGCTATAGCAGAGTAAAGCTGTAAAGCTGAACCATCAAACACAGTGATGGAAAACATTGACAGCACAGGACAACGCAAAACAACCAGACACATTAGAACATTAGAACAACACACTAGAAGCAAGGCGAGAAATTAACTGGTAGGAAAAGCAAGTTCAAACAGATATGTTTTAAGCCGTGATTTAAAAGATTGAATAGAATCAGACGCCCGGATGCCAATCGGGAGACTGTTCCACAGCTCAGGTGCAGCTAGAGCGAACGCTCGATCACCTCTAGACTTCAAGCGAGATCTGGGCTGAACCAACAATGACTGTGAGGAGGATCTTAAAGCCCTCGTAGGAAGATATGAATTTAAGAGTTCCTTAAGATAACTTGGCCCTGTGTTATTAGTAATTTTAAAAGTAAACAACAGAATTTTAAATTGAATACGAAATTTCACAGGCAACCAGTGCAGATCAGCAAGGACGGGAGTGATGTGAGCAAACTTCCTAGTTTTAGTTAGAATGCGTGCAGCGGCATTCTGGACTGTCTGTAATCTATGTAAAAGGGTAGAGTGGAGACCATAATAAAGTGAATTACAGTAATCTAGTCGTGACGTAACAAAGGCATGGATAAGCTTTTCCAAGTCATTGTGCGGGATGTAATGTTTGGCCCTGGAAATAAGGCGAAGTTGGTAGAAACTAGATCTAACGACAGCAGATACTTGTTTGTCAAGTTTAAATGAGCTGTCAAGTAGCACACCCAGATTCCTAACAGTGTCAGGGAAAGAACTGGTGAGAAAACCAAAAGCATCATGAAGTTTGGCACGAAGAGCGTCACTGCCAAAGATCATAATTTCAGTTTTCTTATCGTTAAGGATAAGAAAATTTGCCAGAAGCCATTGCTTGACCTCGCACATGCACTCTCGAAAGTTACTCACGGACATAGCTAGATCATCATTCAGCTCAAAATAGATCTGGATGTCATCAGCATAATAGTGAAAGGCAATGTGGTATTTCTCCAAAATGACACTTAAAGGAAGCATATACAGTGAGAACAGGGTAGGGCCTAGCACAGATCCCTGGGGAACACCACAGCAAACAGGTACAGCGGAGGAGGAGGAGGTAGCCAAGTGAACCGAAGAGAGCCGATCGGAGAGGTAAGATTTAAACCAATCCAAGGCGGTGCCCTTGATGCCTACAGTGTGCTCTAGTCTCGCCAATAGTATGTTATGGTCAACCATATCAAATGCCGATGAAAGATCCAATAGCACTAGGACAGAGGGGCGTCCATTGTCAGCCATTAGTAAAAGGTCGTTAAAAACTCGAAGCAGTGCTGATTCAGTGCTATGGTGTTGTTTAAAGGCCGATTGATATTTATCATTAATGTTATTCTCATCCAGGTAGGTCTGAAGTTGAAGCAGAACTACCTTCTCAAGAATTTTAGCCACAAAGGGAAGTTTGGAAATCGGCCTATAATTGGCATAATCATTTTGATCAAGATTACTTTTTTTTAGAACAGGTTGGATTATGGCATGTTTAAGAGCTGATGGTACATAGCCGGACAGCAAGGAGGAGTTCAATATGGACAAAAGACAAGGTCCAATTGTACTAAAACAATCCTTGACTATACGGGATGGAAGAACATCATGTACAAGATTAGTATTATTGAGTTTCTCAATTAGATGCTTCAGAGTAGAGAGAGAAACGGGTTCAAATTGACAAAAAGTAGTGGAACAATTGGGGGTGGGCATACGGTCGGTCACCAAAGGGAGGGTAGATTTAAGAGATGCGACTTTATCCAAAAAATAACTTGAAAATTTTTCACAAAGGCCCGGGGAGCATGGCAGAGGCATAAAGGGGCAGGGGTTTACCACAGAGTTTAAAATTTTGAATAAAATTCGAGGGTTGTTTCCATTTGTGGTGATAATTTTAGATAGGAAAGCAGCTTTAGCCATTCTGGCAGCTGATTGAAACTTCGAGCGGCTAACGCATAAAGTGTCATATGATGACTGGAGATTATCCTTCCTCCACCTCCTCTCATCCCGTCGACACATACGTCGTAAGGCACGAACAGAATCATTTAACCAACATTGTGAGTAGGTTCTGGGGCGTTTCATTCTGATCGGTGCTACAATGTTAAGGATAGAGGAACATGTAGTTAATAGAGTATTGGCGAAATTCTCAAGCGTATGTGGGGTAAGACAGTCTGACGTAGTAAATGAAAAGTTCACAAAAGAATTAGAAAATTTCAACAGAGTATCGGCATTCACAGTACGCGTAGGACAAAGAGGAGCCTCAAAGCGTGATCCGGTGTTGCCAAGGTCAAGATCGAAAATAACGTCTTGTGGATTCAAGATGTTCTTTTTGTTCAGCAGTGGGTTTTGCCTTGGAAATCTCCTATGGATGCCATTTTTGCCCAGTTTTTCTTAATGTTAATTCATCAACACTGACCTTAAATTAGGCAACTGAGTCCTGCAGTTCTTTAGATACTGTTTAGTGCCACCCTGGATGAGTTTTTGATGTGCTCATAGAGTGATTTTGGTAGTCTAACCACTGCTGGGAAGGCAGGTCGGTTTATTTTTGAGATCTTTTAGCTCAATTAATTTCTCATATAAATTTTATTTGACTCTTGAGTCAATAGGTCACACAGGGCAGGTAGATTTGGATAGCATTTTGCCCTTAAATGAAATGATCATTTAAAAACTGTGTTTTATATTTTCTTGCATTATCTTTGTCTAATGTTAACATTTGTTTGATGATCTGAAACATGCAAGTGTGACAAATATGCAAAAAACTAAGAAATCAGGCAAGGGGGGCAAATACTTATTCGTGGCACCGTATAAAGAGCACATATATCATAAGAAACATAAACTAGTGATACATCTACAGTGCACCGTCTTGTGGCGTCTCCACTGCATTTCATAAAGAGATCAACAGCAGCCTCTAGTGGCGAGAACACACAGAAAAGTCCATTTCCTATCGACCAGTGTTTACCGTCCACACACTCTCCTGTAGGAGCACAAGCACATGGGCTAGCTTGCAAAGCGACCTTATTGATCCCATCAGCAGCCTCTGGACAAATTAGAATGAGGAAACAATCTGATCGCCTTGCTTGATCACTCAGTAGTCGTCACTGTCAGCCTCTTGGTCTGCCTGCGGAAACCACGCGGCATTGATCCTGGGACGAACGGAGACTAAAGTGAGCTCAGCAGAGAGGGAGGGAGAGCAACAACAAAGAGTCAGGGTGATAAAGTGAAGCAAGCTGTGCTGTTGACAATCTTCCCCCACCTCCCAGTGGTGTACTGGCTCTCTGTACAGTAGGCAGGGAATACCGTCTCCATAGGAGCAGCAGACCTTGGTGTCACGTGAACCCTCAGGAACAACGGTGGAGCTGACGAGCACATATGATGCAACTAAACTAACACACAAGCAGAAAGTGCACACAATCTCTAATGCAAGTATTTTAAAAAATGAAAATGATACACAGTCCCCAGGCAAACGCCGTGTTGTTGCTCTTAATTATCCTGCACAGTATTGCAGGGTTATTTATTCCTAATTTGAAGAAGAATTTTTTTGAAGAGGTTTTTTTGTTTTTAATCAAGATTTATAATAATTATTTTTCAGATATGACAGACATTATAAATTACACTTAAAAAAAAAGAAAATAGCTACTGTAATAAAACATGCTTCAACCTCAAACAACAAAAAAACCAAGATACACATGCGCATAAATATATTTATAAGTATGTCAGTAAATATGTCACTGATTCGATGATTTAATTTCCACTCCTTGTATCTTATGGAAAAAAATGTCGACACGGATTTTTCTATCTAGGCTTGTTTTTGCGACCATATAAGGTCACAGGTGAGACATTTCAGCGGCACACTGATGGATGATCCAGCAAAAAGAGGCCTGCTGTTGCTTTGCTCGTTTGTTTCGCTGGTAGCGGTGGCTATAAACCACGAGATGGCCTGATTTTACCTGAACTCACTTGAAGCTGAGGATTTAGTGTTATTTAACAGTAACTTAAAAAAAACATTATTTTGTGACAATCATCCTGTCAGTCTCTTCTGTAAATGCACCTTCAAAAAATGGCAGCAGCTGCATTTCTTTAACAGCCACAGGCCCCCTGTAAGTTTGTTAATCTGGTCCTCAGATTTCTATTTAAAGGACTCTGTAATGAATAGAAACACCAACACAATCTGGTTTGGAGGTTTTAATAACTATTTGTCACATTTGTCATATTCATAAATACTGACAGCATTATAAGTACAAATTACTATTCGTCCCTACATATAATCGTAATAAAGTGGAGTTTCCACTTAATCCTCTGCTGCAGTAGCACATTTTCACCAACAGGGTGAGCCAAAGGGCCATCTGAGAATTTGCAGTGCTATGACTGCAGACCTGGTAGAGATGCTTAGCTCATGCACGTTCCCTCCCTGCCACACGACACAGAAAGGCTTCATTGTAGCGAGTCAGCTCTTCATGCTGCTCAACAAATGCATATCTGTCTTTCAGGGCATTGTTATGCACAATCTCACCCTTATTATCCAGCACAGGTGGTAAATGTGTAGTCAGACTACTACACACCGTGGTCTCCCCACACAGGCAAAGTGGAAAAGTAAAGGAAAACAATTGAGTCCTTGACCCATACAGTGGCTCTGTTTGGCTGTGGGGGCATTTTGCTGGTATGGTTTGCAGTTCTTCTTCATCCTTAGAGGAACGTGCAATACAGGATGATACTATCTCAGTATTTTAAGATGACAGCAAATCACTCTTTATAACAACCTCTTTTATACCAAAAACAAATCCACAAAGACCACGTAAATAGTCTGAAAGCAGTGAGTCAAAGGAAAAGCAGAGCTTAAGCAGAAGACTGTGTTTGTACATGACAAGGTTGTGTCACACCTATTACACAAGTCCTGTCAACAACCAGTGGTACATCCCAGAGGGACTTGTTTTATATTCCTCCAGCCTAACATGAAACTACTTCTTGAAAGCAGAAATCAAATACAGAATCAATAGAAAGTCCTGGGGAAATACCATTTAGCCTTGTGCTAAACTGAAAGAGCAGGATTTCCAGACAGAAGTTCTTCTATGTACATAATAGTATGCCCGCCATTATGGCAGCATTGGGACCCCCGGGGATGTACGAGCATTCAGAAGAAGGCACTGGCTAAGAATGGAGTCATGTTGTACTATTACAGCATGGCTCCATCACAGATAAAACGCAAATGTAAACAAAGAATTTAAGCAGAAAACTGTGAGTGGCATTTGACATTTCATGCGTCACAGTTTTTCTTGCTCTTTCTGCAAAATCGTAAACAGTTTCCATCTATTTAGAAACAATTTGCCGACTTCATTTGAACTTTTTTGCTAACCTGGTCTCACCCAGTAAAACATATTTTTGCAAAGAGATGCTCTTCTACTTTATAATGCTACAGCAGAGCTGTGTTTAACATTTCACATCTTACCCAATATCACATTTACTTAACTTCTTACTTGATTCACACTTCTTGTAATCATGCTGGATAAGTAAGAAGTGAAACTGGACACTTTCAAAAGGAAATAACAGTATTACACAAAGTCATGTGAAAAAGAAACATTTCACAGGACTCTATGCAGTCCTCTGCAAACTAATTACACCCTTGCTGCTTCCATAGGAATTAAGAGGGTAAGCAGCAGCCAGAAGCTGCTAATTAAATGAATTTGATTAATTGATTATCCAGCAACTGTGACCACAGCTATAAATATAGATCTTTAAATCTGATGTTTTGGTAGTTGGATAGTCTGAAGCATTCAGGCATGCTAACACAAAGCCAAAGTGTTCCCACGAGTGGACCTAAAAGACCCGAAGGTTAGAGCACACAACGTTCAGAAAAAGTGCAGAAAACACAAGGGCTACATCTCAGATTCTACTGGCCTCATTTATCATGTTAAATGTTAAAATTCATGACAGTACAAATACAAACAAGTATGGCGTCTTTGAAACCGTTACCAGGAGAAAGTCTTTTCTCTCTATAAAAACATGGCAGCACAGCTTAATCAGAATCAGAATCAGAATACTTTATTAATCCCGAAGGAAATTAGGGTTACAGCAGGCAGCACGCTAATGGCGCATGCCAAGTTTGCAAAGTTGGATCTGAACAAACAATAAAGCTTCTGCAACAACGTCTTTTAGGTAGACCATCCAAAAATGGAGATGTGCCATGATGCACAGCACCATGTTTGGAGAAAATCAAACACAGTGTATCAGGCGCAAACACTTCAAGTATGGTGGTGGAGGGATCATGATTTGGTTTGTTTGCAGCCAAAACCACCAATAACCATGAGCTCCTCTATATGCCAGAGTATTCCAGAGTCAAATGTGAGGCCATCTATTAAACAGCTGCAGCTTACATACAATTCTTTCACGCAACAGGACAATAATCCCAAACATACAGGCGAATCTGCAACCGAATGACTGAAAATTGTAAAAAAGAAAAAGAAAAAAAAGAATCAAGGTGTCGCAATGGCCCAGTCAAAGAGATTTGCCGACTGACATGGTGCAATAAGACCTCAAGAGAACTGAATAAGGTCTCTTCAAGAAATGAATGTCCAAACTTCAATGATTTTGAAGCAACTTTTGAAAGAGGAGCAGGCCTCCACAACAATGTGAGAGACTGATATTGTCACAGTCTGGCAGTTCTCCGCTGTTGTGTATGTGTGTGATGTTTTGTGTGTTTCTCCCTTCCTCCCCTCCCTGTGTTTATGTTTTGTTACAGGACGATCGGGACCCGGAAGCTTGGGCACCGAGGGCAGTTCATCCTGGAAGCGTTCCCGCGCTGGAGCTTGCCACACCTGCAGCTCATCAGCTGCTGCCAGGTGTAGCTGATTACAGTCTGCACCAGCGTCCCTTCTTAAACAAGTAGCTGAGCTTCAGTCGACGCTGGATCGTTGAGTTCGACTCATTAGCACAGCCACGGCTTTCTATTTTTGAAAACCTCTTTACCGAAAGGTACCTAGTCATCGTTTGTGTTTTGGAATTTTTTCACTAGGAGTCGAGAGCGGGGTGTTCCACGGGAGCAGAGCCACAGCGGGGGATCGGAGTTCGTTGTCGTCACGATTCACGCCATGCACGTTTGCACTGTGAGGAATTCGGGAGGAATCATCTTGGGAGCCACACTGCTGGAGCTTGCACATTTATTGTTCGCTGTAAATAAATGAACTGCCTTTTTAGAGTTAAGCGTTTGGGTCCTCTCCTTACCTCAGACGTGACAGAAAACAATTACTTCAATTCAATGACTTAAGTAGCTGCAGCTAAAATGGCTCTGCAAGCTATTAAATAATGGGGTGTACTTAGGTTTCTATTTCGTTTTTCACATGACTGTAAAAATAATCCCCTGATAATATCAAGTTAGTGCTGCTAAAGGTTGTTCTGCAGGCTACTGAATCGTGGGATGTGAAAGCTTTCTTTTTTACATGACTGTATATAAATCCTGTGAGATACAAAACACATATAAAACATACACACTTACAACATGTGTTGTTCTATTTCTTTTTCTTATGTGAATGCAAGATGAGCTGAACAATCCATTCCCAGCTGATTCTCGTTTACTGTAATCTTGACTCTTTACTGTGTTTCTGTATATCACTTAAGTCCCCCAATACAACTGTCCTCCGTTAAGTGCCGGTATTGGGGGGGTCCAATTTGTAATTTTTACTCCATATATTTTCAAACTTTATAGAATTTCAAGAGTTTTGATGTGTTTAATAGTTTTACCACGTTTTGAGAACACGTTGGAAGGATTCAATAAACGCTGCTCATGTGAAAAACTGTAAGAGTGACGCTGCATATTTTAACTGTGAAAACCAGGAAGTTTAATAAAATAAACATAGCATAATTACATTTATTTAGTTAACTATCTGACCACTGACACCTCAATAATGAGGGCTAAATTTGTGGCCAATTCTCACAGGAAAGCAGAGAGCTTTGAATCGCAGTGGATCTAAAATTAGCTCCAACCAGTGACCCAACACTGACTTCACGCCTTCCTCAACATATGAAGAGGAACAAGTGTGGGAGCTGTCAGCCCACAGGGAACTGAAATACAGCAACAGTTAAATGTTAAGGATAACTTCATCAGAAATAATTTATGCTAACTTGTCAAATGTTACATTAAAGCCACCACCTTGGAAAGGAAATTAACTGAATACATTAACTGCAATCTACAATCTTCATCTACATAAAATGGGACAGGGTGAAAAAACATGGACAGTGTGGACAGTGCTCAGTCCACAGTTGCACAAAGCTCTGAATGAAAAGTGATTTACAAACAGAAAAAGGGCAGAAAGCCTTTGGCTTAATGAAATCATTTGCTTACTATGCAAAGCATTTTGCACAGAGCACAGGGGACATAGTAAAAAAAACAACATCAGCAAACGCCTGTAGTTTGTAAAAATGTGAACCTCTCTTCAGTGCTACTAGCATTTGTGGAATGGTTGAAGTAAGGTTAAATTTCTCACACGAAACCTTTACTCAAATGTAATAAAGTATATTACTACTACACATCACAAGATGTATGAAAATAAGAGATTAAACATATCATATTTATATTTATGTCAAAAACCGTGTGTCTGGCATATGGCCTACAGGCAGGATGACATTCAGAATATGTTAAGCTTGTTATTAACATGTAATCCATCTGCGCGGATGGGAATGGTCACTAGCAGGGTGCCCTGTCGGCATGTGGTCTGCAAGTGGCACACTCGACTGCAAAAAGCACAGAATCAATCCAGTCTTCAAGCTCCGTATTCATCATATAATTAAAGCTTCTCATTGCTCACCCATATGTTGGCGCAAATAAAATAGGGGTTCTTGCAAAGCTGGTCTGAACTAAAACGCTTTGCTGCACAAGAGTAAAAGGGGGAATCTATGCATGTCACAGCAAAGTAGTCAATATGGTATCTTCCAGATCAGTGGTGGGATTATAGGCCATCCCCCCCTCTTTTTTAAAATATCTTCCTCGTATTTAAAGATTAGCACCAAATACGATTACTTACAATCTCGCGTGTAATATATCGGCTTTTCAAGAAAACTGCTTGTGCTCGCAAATGAAATGTCACATAGCCTGAGCAGGTGTTTTCCTGCCATGAATGAGTTGCTAGCAAGCAGTAGCTAACGCTAGGCTGCTATTGCATAGGTCAGGTGGAAGAATCAAAGCACAAGGAAACAATCTGGCAGTGTGACCATCCAGCTAACTTTCAGTGTCACTGCAGCGTTTACAGTGTAGTCGAATGAGAGCATTTTTATTCAATTTTGTAACATAAAAACAAATAATATATTCCCCAATGACACAATTACTCAAAGACAACATAATGACCCCCAGGCTATTCTACAGCTAGCTTAGCTGTAATGCCTAGCGAAGAATGCACAGGCGAAAGCAAAGTAGCCCCTCAACGTTACCTTATTTATTCCGAGCGCTGGCAGTGTAGCTTCTGCTGCTCTCATCCGGACGACACAGCCACCGTTTGGAGAAGTCTTTGCAGAAGCCCTCCAGTCACTGGAATGTTTACAAGACTTTAGCAGTGCCTGCTTCGTGTTACCGCCACTAAACAACAAACAGACGTTGGCTGACAGACAACAAAAATCTGTATATTGTAGTGCTCTTGTGTGCTAGGAGTGCTGGAGCGAGTCCATGGGCAAAACCATTCGGTGTGTAAGAGTGGGGGGGAAGCCTGAAGGAAGTGCTGAAGTTTGCATTCGCAATTTGGCAACTACGTGACATTTAGCACCCTGAGCGGCTTATATGTTAAGTCAGCACATATTATATTTATCTACTAAGTAGCTGTGAAGGAAGGGAAAAGTGATACCACTACTGCGAATGAGATTTCGTACATCTTCAGGTCGTTGTTTAGTGTAGGTACAGCTCTTCCTCCTCAACTCACTGATACAAACACAGGACAGCTACCTAGCAACTGTGTCGCTGACCATGGTGCTAAAAACAACCCTGCATTTAATGGGCGCGTCCCGCTCCGAGTTCATTAACGTGTCCAAAACTACAGCCAGATGTGCCACATTTTAAGACTCGTGGGGAAGAACCTGTATTTTCGGAATACTAGTTTATGATAAAGTTTTATGACAGATGTGAACTAAAACATTTTATTTATTTATTTTCTTTGTTATTTTTAGTTTTTTTTTTTTTTTTGGGGGGGGGGGGGAGAGAAGCTTAAAGTGTTTGTTTGTTTGTTTGTTTGTTTGTTTGTTTGTTTGTTTGTTTATTCTAGAATAACAGTATGGCTTTTCCTTTAACAAAAGGGTCGCCACAGCAGGTAGCTCAGCATGTTTGATTTCATTCACCTGACACGCTTCCTCCCTAAAGAGAGATTTGTGTCTCCAGCTGGAACTGAACTAGCAACCCCTGCTTGCCGAGCAAATTTCCAAACTACTGGTTATAATCTTTTATCATCCGTTGTTATATTCTTATAACCGTCTTATCTGCATTTCAGTTAACAGTGACGCCTCACAGCATGAAGCCCATGGGTTTAATCCAGCATAGGGCCTTATTTGTATTGGTCTTATATATTCTCTGTGTGTACACCTAACCTCTCACCCTGTGACAGCTAGGATAGGCTCCAGCCCTCCTTCAACCTTAAATTGGATAAGCAAAAGAGAAGGGTTGGATGGATGCATGGATGGGTTCTCTCTGGGTGCTCAAGAATCCTCCCACAGTTTAAACACATGCATGGGGTTATGCATGAGTGGTCGCCTGCCTGTCTGTGTTAGCCCCATCTCGCCCTATGACAGCTGGAATGGACATCTTATTTTGTGAGCAGCTGTATTTTTGTGATATCAGCTTAGATTTATATGTGTGTGTTTATCCTTTAAAACGTGCTTTAATAAATTCATTTATTGCAAGTAGAATGACAAACTTCTGTTAAATGCCAAAAAATGACACAGTGGCCATCAGGTCAAAGGCCATATTAAATCTTTTTATGAAAACAAACATTAACTTGAAAGACGTTTCTATTGAAGAGGTGAAACACGAAAAGAAAATATAGTCAAATATACCAATAAAAACAAGAGCCAAAAACAGCAACACATTAGGTTACAGCAGTTTTACATAATCAGTATAATGTAGACATAAGTCCACTATTTCTGACTGGTACCTGAAGGCAACATTGCACCGAGCAAGCCTTGCCGGGGTATTCCCATATGACCTGAACGCAGCACAAAACGACAGCAGTCAGAGGTGAAAAGTCTGGATCATGTTGTCATTCCAGCGGAGGCATACTTGAATGACAAAAGGACCTTGATCAACAAGGCGGTGAGCAGAGCACATCGAAGTTCTGTGCACAAAGGGAAGACATTGATGTCGTTTTCAACCAGCCAGCTAGCAAAAGCTGATATTTGTTAGCTAGCTAACGGAGTACCCCCCGTTAGCTAACCGCCACCATCATCGCTCCTAGCCAGCTGTGGATCGCCCTGTCTTCCTACCATGGGAAACGCAGCAACTGCCAAGAAAGGCAATGAACAAGAAAGCGGTGAGCACCTGGAAAGCATCCAGCTGGCCTCGCAGCCATTTAACATTAGTTATTGTGCAGTGTGAGCTTGCTTATAAAAGTGAGTGGAGAGCAGCCTTTAGCAGTTGTCCAGTGTTAGCGGGAGACTACAGTAATATGGTTTGCAGAGAAGAACCATCTTTGGTAGGGCAGTTTATGAGGTGTGTTTGCGGTCTCGTAATGATTCGTGTTTGTTTACCTCAGCGGAAAACGGTGCTACAATTTTTACAGTCAACTAATTATTGAGAAGGATAATCAAGGATGTGGTAGTGTGATCCTCAGCATCATATTCTTTGGTTATCTAAATCAGTCTGTGTTAAAGACAGCATCTCAGAATAAACTGTATTAAGGCTATGCACTATAACACTATAACGATTAAACGACAAAGCATCGTTTGCAGTTTCCAAAGGGCGAATATCGCGTGTGTAGACCCAGATAACATCAGCAAACATTTGTTTCCACTGAAGCCGCAGAACAAGGCCTGGTCAGTGCTAACAACAGGTATCTGATAACCACTGACTCACAAGCTGACCAGAATGCTGCTTGATGTGGTTAAACCAGATTAATGGTCGTGTAATAAACATGTAATTGCTTTGTTTTCCACACAGTGGCTGCATAAAAAGAAATGACACTGTCTTTCCCACCTGGTTAACACTGATGTGCCAAGTCAGCTGTCAACAAGTCTGCTGTAAATTAAAGCGTTAATGCCTCTGATCACTGCTTTCTTATAGTGATATTAAAGTGTTGTCCTGATACTGTAACATCCAAAAACAGCAAAATCTTAGTCAAACTGCGACTACTGGAGAGGAATTTTGCATCCTAAAGCACTCTATTAATCACTTGGAGACGTAGCCAGAAGGCACTCTGTTGTGTTTGTGAGTAGTGACCAGCCTAATCCATTAAACTGTGCCATTCCAAGTGTTCTGTCTGGAGAGCACTGTTCTTGACCTGCTTTCTGTTTGGCACTTGTTCACACAGTCTTAGCGACTCATGAGACCTGTAGTTTCTGCAGGGAGGGGCTTGGAGTTGAGTAGAATAACACTGTGATGAATGAAGAAACTTAACACACTGTTATTCTGTGTTATCTAGATTTCTGTTCAAATATTACACATTAAATTAAATTTATCAATACTGGGTTTATAGGTACAGAAAAAAATGTTTTGCCATCAGGATGTTGGTCAGTATGGTTCCTACATATACATATGCAGATGTGGTCAGGTGTTTACATCCACTCATCATGGAAGTGAATATCATAGCAATTTTGGGCTTTTGATGATTTCTTTGAAGTGTTCTTTTTCCAAGGTGGACTGATTGTATGGCATACGTCCTTAATGACTTTAAAAGCAAGAATTGGACCAAAAGTTTGAATATTTTCTTTAATCCACACAGGGTCAAAAGTATGCATACCAAATATATATATGACTTTTAAAAAGTGTAAATGTAACTGTTTTTTATATAGCGCTTTCCTACTCTATCTGAGCACTCAAAGCACTTTATGCAACTTGCCTCATTCATTCATTCACACAAGCGTTTTGTGCTATGCTTTTTCTATATAATTGTAATTAGACTCTGCAACCATGTTCTACCGTTTTGTGCTAGTTCTGGTCGTTTTTCTTAGTTTATTTCTACTTTTTTCACGCGTGTCTGGGGACCCAGAGCAGGGATCCTTTGTTTACAGTAAGGATCAGCTGTTAGCGCTGCGTCCCGCAGCGGTACTGCCGGCGGATAGACCCGACATTCCCAGCGAGCTGAGGAGGAAAAGACGGGGGTGTCATGCTGGGAAGGAGCGCCGTCGCCCGAGAAGGAGACGTTATCGACCATCTCTTCCTTCTGTAATCATTGGAAACATAAGATCTTTGCCCAATAAGATGGATGAGCTCACGTCGCTAACCTGGTCACAGAGGGAGTACCGGTGTTCCAGATCAACTGGCGTTTAGATCAACTGGCGTTGGTCGAACAGATGTGTGGCAGTCTTGCGTTTCAGGAGCTGCTACCGACAAACCAGCAAAAAAACGCCAAATGTGTCATCTGTGACACTTGTGAGGTTGTCTCAAACACACTCCGTCAGTCTTGATGCTGTTGAACAACAAAATGTTTAAAAATGTGGCGAGTTCACCTGGTGATATCCTCACGCGCGACGCGATCGCGAAAACAGCAAACAAGTAACACCACGCCGTTGTTGTTCACAGGACAGCAAGAGTAAACGATCGGGAGACTCTTGTCGTCGTTATCGTTCCCCTCGCACGGTTTATTTCACCGAATTCAGCGTTTTTGCTCCACAACTAAAGCGAGCAGTTTACTTTGTGCACTAACATGGAGTCGAGTCAACCAGCGCCACCTCTGGCCAAGTGCCACAGCCTACAGCCAGATCAACCTGTGACACACATCTGCACCACGTTTGAATTCGTGTCATGCACATTTGTACCTTTCAATTGTGTGTTTGTGCGTCATGCAAATAAACCTTTGAAATGAATGAAATGATATCATGTATTTATTATCAGCCTACATTTGTACAAAATGCCAAATGACATACACATAAGAATCACCATCCTGATATCAATACTTTTGCCCATACGAAAAATGTCGTGAACACACTAATATTTCACCAGTGTTGTAACATCACATGTCGTTAGCGTAGTCTGTCTGTGTCTGCCCTCTGCAAACAAACATGTTAGAGTTGGTTGTGATATACAGTCTGCACAAGTGTGGTCAATCTAATAAACATTTATAAGGAGATGGCAGTTACTGTGAATGTACAGCAGTTACACAGTGATTAGTAATAAACAGTCAGACAATGACCCTGACAATCTCATTCAATCTTGCAGATTGCACCTTCTGTGGAAAGTGGTACCACACGGTGTGTGTGGACTTCCCCTGTGCAGAAGGCGACTACAAATGTTGTGGGTGCTAAATAAACAGAAACAAATGATCCCTGTTGTCTTTGCTTACTGATTGTTGTCAGTGTTGACAATCCACATTGCTGGCATTGCATCTTTCAACATGTTTGTGGGTAGATTTAGATGCACCACGTGTGAGTGCAGCCACTCAGCCTCTACTCAATGTGATCATAGCAGCAGGTGCAGATGTGTGTCACAAGTTAATCTAGTGGTAGGCTATGGTACTTGGCCACAGGTGGCAGCAGTGGACTGACCTGCATTGGGGACTGGTCCAGCTGCTATGTGGTAGTCAGTAGATGGGCTCCACATTGGGGATTATATGCAAGTTTTGGGGACTGTTTATTGCTGATCACTGTGTGACTGCTGTACATTCAGCGTAGCTGCCATCCCCTTACGGATCGTTATGGGATTGACCACACTTATGCAGACTGTATATCACATCCAACTCTGAAATGTGCGTTTGCAGAGGGGAGACACAGGCAGACTATGCTGGCGACATGTGAGTTACAACACTGGTGAAATATTGGTGTGTCATATATTTGTTCACGACATTTTTCTTATGGGCAAAAGTATTGATATCAGGATGGTGATTCTTATGACTATGTGTATGTCATTTGGCATTTTGTACAAATGTAGGCTGATAATAAATACATGATATCATTTCATTCATTTCAAAGGTTTATTTGCATGACGCACAAACACACAATTGAAAGGTACAAATGTGCATGCCACGAATTCAAACGTGCTGCAGATGTGTGTCACAGGTTGATCTGGCTGTAGGCTGTGGCACTTGGCCAGAGGTGGCGCTGGTTGACTCGACTCCATGTTAGTGCACAGAGCAAACTGCTCGCTGTAGTTGTGAAGCAAAAACGCTGAATTCGGTGAAATAAACCGTGCGAGTGGAACGATAACGACGACAAGAGTCTCCCGATCGTTTACTCTTGCTGTCCTGTGAACAACAACGGCGTGGTGTTACTTGTTTGCTGTTTTCGCGATCGCGTCGCGCATGAGGATATCACCAGGTAAACTCGCCACATTTTTAAACATTTTGTTGTTCAACAGCATCAAGACTGACGGAGTGCGTTTGAGACAACCTCACAAGTGTCACAGGTGACACATTTGGCGTTTTTTTGCTGGTTTGTCGGTAGGAGCTCCTGAAACGCAAGACTGCCACACATCTGTTCGACCAACGCCAGTTGATCTAAACGCCAGTTGATCTGGAACACCGGCAATGTAGCATCATGATGCTAACGGAGTCGTGGCTAACACCGCTAACTCCGGACACAAGCGTGACACTACCGGGATTTCAGATGCTGCGAGCGGACAGGACCAGAGAGAGCGGTAAGAGGAAAGGAGGGGGACTGGCAGTTTTTGTGAACGACAGATGGTGTAACCCTGGGCACATCACTGTGAAAGAACAACTCTGCAGCAGAGACATTGAGCTGTTAGCCGTTAGCATGCGTCCGTACTATCTGCCCCGGGAATTCTCGCATGTTATCGCAATAACAGCGTATGTCCCCCCCTCGGCCAACGCGGATGCAGCCTGTGACACTCTCCACTCAGTGGTCAGCAGACTGCAAACACAATCTCCGAGAGCCCTTCTCATAATATCAGGGGACTTCAATCATGCCTCACTGGACTCCACACTGCCCACCTTCACCCAGTATGTGACCTGCTCAACCAGAGACAATAAAACACTGGACTTACTGTATGCCAATGCTGAAGAGGCATACAATTCATCACCTCTCCCTCCACTGGGCAAATCTGACCACAACCTGGTGCACCTTGTCCCTGTGTATGAGCCCTTAGTGCGCAGGGTGCCACCAGCCACCCGCACAGTGCAGAGATGGTCAGAGGAGAGCGAGGAGGCTCTTAAGGACTGTTTTGAGTCGACTGTGTGGGAGGTGATCTGTGACGACCATGGAGAGGACATCGACAGCCTTACTACATGCATTACTGACTATATTAATTTCTGTGTGGATAACACCGTACCTACCAGGACTGTACGGTGTTTCTCCAACAACAAACCTTGGACTACCCCAGAAATTAAAGCTGTCCTCAAGCAGAAGAGGAGGGCCTTCAAATCCAAAGACAAAGAGGAGTTGAAAAGGGTGCAGAGAGAGTTGAGGGGACTGATAAGGAATGGGAAGGACAGCTACAGGCAGAAGATGGAGAACCAGCTTCAGCAAAACAACGTTGGTGAAGTCTGGAGAGGCCTCAGAACCATCTCAGGCCACAAACAGCAGAACTCTCTGCCTGGGAGGGATGTGAGGTGGGCAAATGAACTGAATCATTTCTTCAACAGATTTGACTCAGCCATGAGGCAGTCTCCAACATCGGCTGCAGACTCACCCACCCCCACTGCTGCTGTTCCACCTCAGACACTTCACACCTCCTCTATTCACCCTGCTCACTCCTCCCCACCCCCAACAACAGCATCCAATACACACTCAACACAAGGCTCCAGCCTGTCTCTCTCAACCACCCAGGTTAGGAGGGAACTGAGGAGGATTAATGGCAAGAAGGCAGCGGGTCCAGATGGCATCAGCTCGAGGGTCGTTAGGTCCTGCGTGGACCAACTGTGTGGGGTGATGGAGCACCTCTTCAACCTGAGCCTGAGGTTGGGAAGAGTCCCACAGCTCTGGAAAACCTCCTGTGTTGTACCAGTGCCAAAGACTTCACGCCCCAAGGACCTCAACAGCTACAGGCCGGTGGCTCTGACATCCCACCTGATGAAGACCCTGGAGCGGTTGGTCCTGGCTCAGCTTCGGCGCCTAACAAGCTCATCACTGGACCCACTTCAGTTTGCCTACCAGCCTGGCATTGGAGCGGATGATGCCGTCATTCACCTCCTACATCGTTCCCTCGCTCACCTGGAGACCGCTGGAAGCACTGTGAGAATCATGTTCTTTGATTTCTCCAGTGCCTTCAACACTATTCTTCCCTCGGTTCTGAAGGACAAGCTGGTGAACTCTGGAGTGGACCATCACCTCACTACCTGGATCCTGGACTACCTCACCGACCGACCACAGTATGTGAGGACTCAGGGCTGTGTGTCGGACAGGGTCGTCTGCAGTACGGGGGCCCCACAGGGAACGGTTCTGGCTCCGTTCCTCTTCACCATCTACACTGCAGACTTCTCCCACAATTCCACCCAGTGCTTCCTGCAGAAGTTCTCTGATGACTCTGCAATAGTCGGCCTCATCACTGATGGGGACGACAAGGAGTACAGAGGTCTGACCCAAGACTTTGTGGACTGGTGCCAGCTGAACTACCTCCAGATCAACGCCAGTAAAACCAAGGAACTGGTGGTAGACTTCCGCAGGCACAAGCATTCTCCACTGCAACCACTGAACATCCAAGGTATGAACATTGAGACTGTGGACAGCTACAGGTACCTTGGTGTTCATCTGAACAACAGACTGGACTGGACTCATAACTCAGACGCCCTCTACAGGAAAGGCAGAGCAGGCTGTACCTGCTGCGGAGACTCAGGTCGTTTGGAGTGGAGGGCCCACTCCTGAAGACCTTCTATGACTCTGTGGTGGCTTCTGCTATCTTTTATGGTGTGGTCTGCTGGGGCGGCAGCATCTCTGCTGGGGACAGGAAGAGACTGAACAGGGTGATCCGAAGGGCCAGCTCTGTTCTAGGATGCCCTCTGGACCCAGTGGAGGTGGTGAGTGACAGGAGAACGGCGGCTAAGCTGTCATCCCTGTTGGACAACGTCTCCCACCCCATCCAGCAGACTGTGACAGCACTGAGCAGCTCCTTCAGTGGGAGACTGCGGCACCCACGGTGTGGGACGGAGAGATTTCGCAGGTCTTTCCTCCCCACTGCTGTCAGACTCCACAACAAAGACTTTAACTGAACAAACACACACATCCACACATATGCAATAACACTAAGTGCAATAATCTTTTCTGGCATCGTTGTATTTTTACTCAGTTGTATATAGCATTCGTATTCTATTTTTATCTTATTGTATATTTTTATTCTATTTTATTCTACTGTATATAGTATATTATTTTATTCTATTCTGTACAGTTGTGTACTGTATTTATTCTTATTGTATTCTAATTTTTGCGTCATAACTTTTGCACTGTCCACTTCCTGCTGTGACAAAACAAATTTCCCACGTGTGGGACTAATAAAGGTTATCTTATCTTATCTTAATCTTATCTTATCTTATATAAATGCTTTCTATCTAACATTCACACACATTCATACTCCAATGGATGCATCAGAGAGCAACTCGGGGTTAGTGTTTTGCCCAAGGATTGGCATGCAGGCTGTGGCAGCCAGGGATCGCACCAACAACCTTTCAGTTAGCAGATCACTACCTGTCTTTGCCAGCATTTAAAATAATTTGTTTGTCAGTACTTATTGGGATGGACCAATACTCAGAGTAACGAGAAAGTCCAAGGAACTCAGTGCAAAATTGAAAGTTGTAGATGTACAAAAGCTGAGGTATCTAAACCACATACAGATTTTAAGACAATCAGTTCAAACAACTGTATGAAATTACAAGTTAATTGGATGTGTCACCACTCTGCCAAAGTCAGAAAGAATACCCAAATTCTCACCCGCAGATGAGAGTATGTTCAGGAACAACCAAGGCTCAACCCTGTCATGAACTGGAAACTGCTGGAACACTTGTGTCACTGTCTGCAATGAAGCAAGTCTTATAGTGCCATGAACAGAGGCTGAACTGCTACTAGTGGTACTGGTACATTTCACAAAGAAGGAGGACTACCTCCAGATTTGTCAACTTCACCTCAAACTAGGGCTGTTTGATATAACGATATATATCTGATGACGATATAGAAACATCTATCGTTTCATTTTACACTATCGTTTGTTTCGTGGTGTCGCAAAATAACCTGTTTACGGCAATATTTTTCATGGTTCTGATGGTCACTGTAGTGGCTATATTCATTTCTTAAAGTTCTCTCTTTCTCTTATATTTAATATAACCACACTACAGACGAACAAGCGCCTGTTTTTATGCGTTGTGGTTAGCAACAACGACGGTAACAGCATCGCGTGTCCGCTTGTTTATGTTCCACACAAACCTTTCACAATAAAGCTCAAGATCCTGTTGAGACTTTTCAAAATAAACTGAATCACGTGAAAGAGCAGATTATTTACAGATGAGAAGTAAAAAAGAGCCGCCAGGTGCTAAAAAATAAACCTTAGACTCAAACGTTAGAACAGGCTTTTCCCCGCAGCACGCCGTGTAATAAATACTCACAAAGCAAACGGCGGCCGTTACAACTTATGTCTAAAAATGTATCGTTTCATGCATCGGTTAAAAAACTCGACTCCAGCTACACGAGCTGGAAACACTTCACACAAGTCGAGCTGCCCGAGATTCACAAAATTTACAGAAAACGTTACATTTTTGTAATGCGGTTTTCGTCCTGGTCGCGGAACACTGGACCAGCTCTTTATCCTCTCCAGGATACTTGAGGGTGCATGGGAGTTTGCCCAACCAGTCTACATGTGTTTTGTGGACTTGGAGAAGGCATTCGACCGTGTCCCTCGGGTCGTCCTGTGGGAGGTGTTGCGGCAGTATGGGGTGTCTGGCCCATTGCTACGGGCCATTCGATCCCTATACAACCGTTGCAAGAGCTTGGTTCGCATTGCCGGCAATAAGTCGGACTCGTTCCCGGTGGGTGATGGGCTCCGCCAGGGCTGCCCTTTGTCTCCGGTTCTGTTCATAATTTTTATGGACAGGATTTCTAGGCGCAGCCAAGTGGCGGAGGGCTTTCGCTTTGGTGGCCTCAGAATCTCATCTCTGATTTTTGCACATGATGTGGTTCTGTTGGCTTCATCGGGTGAAGGCCTCCAGCTCGCACTGGAACGGTTCGCAGCCGAGTGTGAAGCAGCGGGAATGAGGATCAGCACCTCCAAATCTGAGGCCATGGTTCTCAGCTGGAAAAGGGTGGAGTGCCCACTCCGGGTCGGGGATGAGTTACTGCCCCAAGTGGAGGAGTTCAAGTATCTCGGGGTCTTGTTCGCGAGTGATGGGAGAAGGGAGCCGGAGATCGACAGACGGATTGGGGCTGCAGCTGCAGTAATGCGGACGCTGCACCGGTCCGTCGTGGTGAAGAGGGAGCTGAGTGTAAAAGCGAAGTTCTCAATTTACCGGTCGATCTACGTCCCTACCCTCACCTATGGCCACGAGCTGTGGGTAGTGACCGAAAGAACGAGATCGCGGATACAAGCGGCAGAAATGAGCTTCCTCCGAAGGGTGGCTGGCCTCTCCCTTAGAGATAGGGTGAGAAGTTCGGCCATCCAGGAGGGGCTCAGAGTAGAGCCGCTGCTGCTCCACATCGAAAGGAGCCAGCTGAGGTGGTTCGGGCATCTGACAAGGATGCCCCCTGGGCGCCTCCTGGGTGAGGTGTTCCAGGCATGTCCCACCGGGAGGAGGCCCCGGGGCAGACCCAGGACACGCTGGAGAGATTATATCTCTCGGCTGGCCTGGGAACGCCTTGGTGTTCCCCCGGATAAGCTGGAGGAGGTGGCTGGGGAGAGGGAGGTCTGGGCCTCTTTGCTTAGGCTGCTGCCCCCGCGACCCGGCCCCGGACAAAGCGGATGAAGATGGTGGTGGTGGTGGTGGTTACATTTTTGTGATTTATATCGTTATCGGACGATAGATGTCTTATATCGGGATATGAGATTTTGGTCGTATCACACAGCCCTACCTCAAACTGCTAAATGTTTGAATCCTTGACACAGTTGCATATTCCAACAGTTCCAGCAGGTCAATGATCCAAAACACATCAGAACTGGTTTTGGAATGAATAGAGAGGGCTAACATTTAACTTCTGGAATAGCCTTTCCAAAAGACCTGACCTCAACCCTACTGGGTCTGTGCCAAAACACCAACCAGTTTTAACAAACTCTATTAACTCTCCCAAGAAGAGTGTGGTCAAATACAAGAATTTCGCCACAGTCTTTCTGATTGCTACCAAAGCCAGTTGGCCATAATGCAACGTGGAACATTTAACCAAATAATTGTGACTTGCGATCAGAGAAAATCCAAAATGGATTTTAAAGGCACTGAAGATGACAATAATTTCTCCCTAGAAAAAGGACAGCTCAACGAAATCATCAAACGTCCAGAATTACCATGGCATTTATGCCCATGATGAGTGTATGTAAAAGTCTGACCACTACTGTATACTTTGCAAGTGATTATAAAAAAGACAAAAGGATAAGATCATTGTTTTATTACTTCCCAACAGCAGTATATTTGAGAAAATACTTTGCAACTCACCATAAAGATAGCACTTGATTGCACACTAACATCTGCTCTGCTGTGATCGTACTCTGCTGCATGTGCTGCAGATAGTGCTGAAAGTATTGTAAACAACAGTCAGAGCTGTTCTGCAGGACAAGCTACGAGTTCACTACATTCTACACTGTTTTCTTAAGTTCCCAAATATCAAACAACATCAAGATTTTTCCCCGACTAAGAATGGACGTTTGGTCGCCAACTATGCCAACACCAGTATATATGTGCCATTTTCTTTATCTGCTTAAACGACAGGATTCCACTTTTATTGCTGTTACCCAAATTGGTGTTAAGCCCCCCCAAAAGTCACCTTTTTACTGCCCCAGTATTTGCAGAAGTGTGCTTTAAAGGGTCAGCTCAAAAGAGTGACTTGGAGCAAATAGGAAAGCTCTTTAAAAAACTGCATTGTAAAGCATAACCACCAGAGAGCACAATAAGCCAGAGATAACTTCTCTTTCATGTTTTTAGTGGGTGTAACAGGCTTACCGATGTCTTATGCATGCTGTTTTAATTTTGTATATCTTTATCAAACCAGTGTTATCTTTTGTGAGTGAGATAAAAGAAAATGCCTTTAAATGATTCTGCACAGAATTACTGGACATGCAGTTGGCCATAGAAACTGAAGCAGAGCACTTGAACAGGAAGCTTAACTTTATGTGGTTAGCCAAGCATCGCAGAGCCTTTGAGCACATACAGGAAGTCCCATCGATGCTCTGTCTCAAAACGTACTCACTTTGCCTGTGAGCCGTCGTTCTCACACACCAAAATATTTGCCTCAAAATGTCCCAGGGAAAGGATCAGTCCTTCGCCAGCCGTTTTTTTAACAAATACAAAAGTAAAGGTAGCCAAGAGAACAGAGTACAGGAGAGCGACGTGCCGCATATCTCTGAGTTCACCATCATGTGGGATAAGTGCAGTAAGTGCAGTTCATTGCTTTACTCTTAGATTTGCCCGCCACTTCTTGGGTTTCAGGTTTGCATTTTCTACCTTTATAGTTCCGTAGAAACACTTATTAAATCAACTGATTCTGTATAAATTGTATTATTTCGAATTATTTTTTGGCACGCCTCTATTTTTGTCATTTGCAAGAAGCTGCCTAGTTTGATTACTGCTTTTAACTATTTAGAGGTACCTTAACCATCAATTTAACAACCTGTATTTGTCCATTTTTTTAGATCTACCAGAGAAGGCATAACGCTTTGTAGTGCAGCCCATTTGTGGTGCTTCAGCTGCTTACATTGTCTTAATATCTGTGTCTTGTCATTGTGTAACGTTTTGCAAGAAAGAAATGCATTTTATGTAAACCTTTAAAATGTCTCTTCAATCAGTGTTGTCCTTTGTTCTTCACAGACCAAAGAAGCCTCTAAAAGTGGCACAAAAGATAGAAAGAGTTCGATTTAATTGCTGAATACAGTCTAGTGTTAAAAAAAGACTGTGGGCTAAAATAACTGCTTGTTGCTCAATTGTTTAAAAAGAAGAAGAAAAAAAAGAAACTATTTTCTTGATGTTGCACAATAAGACGTAAACTTCCTTAAATATTTTAGCTGACGTTTTCAGAGACGATAAAGGAAGTCACCAAACCAAAATAATCACATTACTTCAGTGTAGAAGAGTTTTATAAGTTTTAAATTTAGTCTGGCGGTAGGCTTTGCCTTACATTGTCTCCTCTGTTATCATTTTGTTGTGTGAATCTAAAATGTGTTTTACATTATTTTCTTTCAAGACTTCATAAATGCTTCTTCCTCTCTTTCTCTTCTCCATCATTTCCATCCATGTGGATGAATGTTCCTGCAAACCCTTGGTGAACTGTAGAGACTTTTGGTATGCTCATTTTTCCATGAGGCGTCCCGAGTCAAAGAGTGAAAGTTTGTTGTCTTACTTTTAGTCAAACGCAGCCTTGACTGTATAGATTTAAATTGGTAGCAACATACCAAAGTGTAGCGGCACTGTAGGCACCATCTGATGGCTCTTTGACTTTGGAAAGCTCATGTCTGCAGTGACTTTCACAGTACGCTGTCTTTCTGTGGCTTGCTCTGTAGTCTCAGATCTGTTCTGCATTTTGTCTGTCTCACTACCTGCCTCACTGCCTTTACCCCCACCTCCTCCTGAAAGAGATGCAGAATAGCTTGCCTTTAAATTGGCCAACTTGTAAAGTCCTCAGAGCTCTTTGCATCACTTTATGAATTAACATGTCCTGCTAAGGTGTGTGGTTTGAGGGTTTGGGTTGTTTTTTTTTTCAATAGAAATATTTTTTCCTCTTTTGTCAAGTATGACATTTCCTCCCTGGTACTTGACCTTTGCTTGACCTTGCCTTGATTGTGTGAACTGCCCTTGTTTGTTTTTCTTGAACATGTTAAACTATCCCAGTTTGTTTTCCTGAGCATGTGCACTGACCTTGTCCGGTTATCTAAACTCTAATTCTAATTATCAAAACCGATCTTTTCTTTTATAGTGAAAGAGTTCTTAGCTAAAGCCAAAGAAGACTTCTTAAGAAAATGGGAGTGTCCACCACAGGTGGGTTGTTGTTTAAGGGTAATGTATAAACGTTTTCTCTGATTAGTACACTTTTTTATTCTTATTTGAGTAAAAATGAGAGATTCAGTTGTGCCTCGTCATTTCCTTCTTGTTGACTTGAATGCTGGCCGATTGCATAATTGTGTCAGAGGCATGTGCTTCAAAAACATTTCCATTAAGCTTGTGTTTTTGAGCTACAGTGCATGAAGATAAACAGCTAGTGGCTTCCATAAGTACACATAGTTTAACATTTGCTAGTGTTGGTTGTTTTCCTGCCACTGATAATGTGTTTCCTTTAGTGCACAACAAGCCTGGATGACTTTGAAAGGTTCAAGACCCTGGGGACTGGATCATTTGGACGAGTAATGCTCGTGAAACATAAAGCAACAAACCAGTTCTATGCCATGAAGATCCTGGACAAACAAAAGGTAAGCGAATGGCTTGCATTTGCATCCATAAGAGCTGGTGTTGTAAACTGCAAAGATGTTGTGTTTCTCATAAAAGGAAATGGAGCGTTTCCTCTCAGCACTAACATTATGTTTTTGAAAACCTCAAAGGCGCCTCACGCCGCAGTTTCGATCTTTAAATACTGATGTGAAAGTTTAGAGGCAGATTGGCCTGCCGGTAGTGCCTTGCTCATGTAGCAACCTCGTGTTCCCCTGAATTTCACCATCAGCTCAAGAGGTGAACCTGTTTAGCTTTTGGTTTCGCTCAACAGTTACAACCACAGCTTTCACACTTTTTTTCCACTGTATGGATGTTATTGTTTGTTTCTGCAGCCATTACTTTCCACTAGCGTCCTCCGGTACAGCATGAGACTATACCGTCGAAAACATAAACTGTATATCCTCTAAATGTCCTGCTGAGCGATGTCTCACAGTTTGTTCGGGTTGGTGATGTCTTGATGTCTCAGAATTAACAGTAAGCTTATAACCAAAAGCATTTTCTACTTTCAGCTTTTGGCTGCATAGCTCGTGGTGTGCACAGCGTCACTGGGCAGCGGTTTCTGCAAGGTTTTGTGCATCAGCTCGTGTTAAATAGATTTTTTATCTTTCGACTGCGTGACCACGCAGCAATAACAGGACTTAAACACCACAGGAAGTCCTTAGTGATGGATTATCTATCTTAAATTGAATAGTTTGATTTTAATCCCTCAACAAAATTTACTCTAAACTGTGTGGAGAGTCACAGAAACACAGTTAAAAAATGTAAAAATGTAATACGTTTGAAGCTGCGGTAAAACATGGAAAAAAACAAGAGGGCAACTCAAAGAGTTATTAACATCACCTGGAAAATCATCGGCCACCCCTTTCCCTGCCTGAAGGACCTCTACAGCACCCGCTGTCTCAGATGGGTACACAGCATGGTGCCGGTCTGAGGAACACCCGGGACACTGGGCGTTTTATCTGCTGCCCTCTGAGAGATTTGGTCACAGACAAATAAACCCAGGGACAGTTTTTACAACAAGCCAACGACTGTAATCATTGCTAATACCTGACCTGATCTGATTAGCTATTTTCTTATGTTTATGTCTCTGCACACACATTTCATTTTTACACTTATTGTATATATTTTATTCTGTACGGATGTTATTTATTGAGATTACCGCTTGCCTTTATTTTAGCGTGAGTGTGGGACAGCACTGCAACTTCGTTGATATGATTTTTTTGTTTATGTCTCTGCCTTTTTTCTTTTTTCCCCTTTAGGTGGTGAAATTGAAGCAGATAGAACACACGCTAAACGAAAAAAAAATATTGCAGGCCGTCTCCTTCCCCTTCCTCGTCAGACTGGTGTACGCTTTCAAGGTAAGGACAAAACAAAGGTGTAAAGATTGTATTTGTTCCAGACAGTTAATCCTGTCGGTTAATTGGCCAACATGTCGTCATCACATTTAGATTAAATACCAAGTCCCCTGGTTGCTTTTGTCCTGTGACAGAGTTATTTCACACAAGATGACCGAGTCCAAAGAACAGAAACTTAACTTTAAACTGCACATGTGGTTAGTCTCTTGTCCTAATGTCATTAATTTCTCATATTTATATACATATATATATGTATTCTTTAAATTAACAGGACAACTCAAACCTCTACATGGTAATGGAATATGTTCCTGGTGGAGAGATGTTCTCACACCTCAGACGCACTGGGAGGTTCAGGTATTATGCACATAATTATTGTTAGCGTTCGGTTGTTTTTTGTTTGCGATTGCTGTTGTAGCCACAAATAGCTGAACAAAAGCAATTTCAGGTGTTCTGTTTTGGTCTGTCAGAGCTATAAATGAATTAGAAACCTACACCTATATAGTGTTTGACTGAGTTGTCTTTCATTCAGAAGAGACTTGAGTTCCTTCATATTTTCCGTCAGTATCTGACTGTCTGTGTTTCCTTCTCTCAGTGAACACCATGCTCGATTTTATGCAGCTCAGATCGTGCTCACCTTTGAGTACCTTCACTCCTTAGACCTCATCTACAGAGACCTGAAGCCTGAAAACCTGCTCATAGACCAACATGGGTATATCCAGGTATATAGTCAATGTAAAGAAATAAAAGTAGTGGAAAGGCATCAGCAAATCAGAAACAGTGTGTTAATAGGACAGCCTGGGGGCTGAAGCCTTCAGATGTTAGTTTATAGCTGGACAAAACTGAAGCAAGATACATCTTAAAGACTTTAGTTGACATTGTTCTGTGTTTGCAGTCAGTCTAAAACCAGACCTGAGAGGTTGTGACATGTACGTGCTCGATGTTGTCTCTAAAATAACGTTCTATACGTAACGTTCTATAAGTCGTATTAGCCTAAATTATTGTAAATAAACATATAAAGAAGACAGGATTTTTAATAATCTCTACCGGCAGAGATTAGAGCCACTGAAACTGTCACTAGATTAAAAGCCATGATAAAAAGTCTATTACACCGAAACAGATCTGCCAGTCTGAAATGTTAATTCGAGTGGTAAACTCTGCGTTGTAACCTGGTTAAACAGTTTCAGAAAACCACAGTTCTCACAGGTCCTGTGTGTAGTTCAGTGGGTTTTGATTTAGTGCGTTTCTGCCTGTGACAGTAACATTTGTGTCTGTCAAACCTGTGATAGTTCAGTCAACCTGCACTGTTATAGTCCTGCATGGTTACCTTTATGTATTTATTCTTCTTATAACAATTGTGTTGTTTTTTTTATCTCAGGTCACAGACTTTGGCTTTGCCAAAAGAGTAAAGGGCAGGACCTGGACGTTGTGTGGAACTCCTGAGTATCTGGCTCCAGAGATCATCCTCAGCAAGGTGAGGCTTCATACACAGTTAGCCCATCTTACATGTTTGAATGTCCGGCTGGAGGCTGCTGGGTGATGGTTCAGTTTGTGTGCTGACCTTTGTGCACAAATCCACATTTATATTGAATCACTTGTCATTTAGAAATTCAAACAAACAGCTAATTGATCTCACTCCAGTTAAGCACATTTTTCACTGGCAGCCTTTGACACCGAGTGTCAGCTGATGTCTTTCCTTACAGATTTGAGTCAGTGCTGAGGTTAAATTATTCTCTGTCCCATATAACTACGGGATATTAATACATCAGGATATAATCCTTGTATTAGTCATACAGTGTAGATCTAGAGGCCCACAAAATAAGCCGTGGAGAGAGCTCTACCAGTACTGCCTTTGTTTTGTTTAAAGCTCGTTCTGCTGTAGCACAGAGGCTTTACAACAACGAGCCACTGTCCTGGTCTTTATCTGTCTCGATCGTGGCTCAAGAGTTGCGAGTTCGCCTTGTAATCGGAAGGTTGCTGGTTCGAGCCCCGGCTTGGACAGTCTCGGTCGTTGTGTCCTTGGGCAACACACTTCACCCGTTGCCTACTGGTGGTGGTCAGAGGGCCCGGTGTCGCCAGTGTCCGGCAGCCTCGCCTCTGTCAGTGCGCCCCAGGCTGGCTGTGGCTACAGTGTAGCTGCCATCACCAGTGTGTGAATGTGTGTGGGCCATTTACATTCTTCAGTATCGCTTCATATGTTTAGAAACGGGGACACTGAACCTTCTCTCCTCGGGGACTGTTTTTGCAAAAAGAGCTTAAACATAAATATTAATACATCAGATAAAATAAATAAATAGTAAATTACACATTACTGATCTTTCTTTGAAGTCATTTATTAAAAAAAAAACAGTGATGGAATTAATTAACATTGGCATTACATGTTATAATTAATAAAATGAGAGCCTGAGAGTCCATTTTACCAAAAATGTTCTTGAATTAAATATTAAGTATCTGGTCCGGGCCTATAGAGGCCCCCTATGACGTCTTCCAGGTAGTTCTTTTGCTACTGGCTCAAAGAAAGTCAGCTCGTTCCCATTAATGTTCAGCGGACATGTGAACTCTGGCTTTAAAACGAAAAGTCTGACACGGAGAGTAGATTATATCATCAGAGGCATCAGTAGAAACATCAGACTAGATAGAAATGACTTTACTATTACTCTGTACTTGGACAAGCGAGTACAGAGGGTGGTCAGTTAAGAGATGCCCCTTATCCTGGAGGTCAAAATTGCAACTGTGCCCTGTGTTGGGCTTCTTTAGCTCTCTGAGTCAGACTATCTCCAAATTTGAGATAATTTGTTACTTTTGCTTTCTAATTAAAAATAGACCAAGAAAAGTCTTTAAAATTTGATGAAACATTTTTTTCTTTCAGGGCTACAACAAAGCTGTGGACTGGTGGGCTCTTGGAGTTCTTGTCTACGAGATGGCTGCTGGTTACCCTCCTTTTTTCGCTGATCAGCCTATCCAGATTTATGAAAAAATTGTTTCTGGCAAGGTATGCAAAGATAAGCAGGAGCAATGTTTGAGCTTTACTTTTTCCAATGTTTAAATTCTCTGATATTAGTTGGTGAAGCTAGATGAGTTTAAATATCTGGGGTCAACCATCCAAAATGCACAAGAGAGGTGAAGAAGAGAGTGCAGGTGGGGTGAAGTGGGTGGAGACGAGTGTCAGGGATGATTTGTGACAGAAGGATAGCAGCAAGAGTGAAAGGGAAGGTTTACAAGATGGTAGTGGTGTTGTGATGTGCGGCTTGGAGGCAGTGGCACAAGAGCTGGAACTCTGGGTGGCAGAGTTTAAGATGCTCAGATTTTCAGTGGGAGTGACCAAGAGGGACAGCACAGGATGAGCGGTTTGGAGACAACGTTAGAGAGGCAAAAAGGAGATGGTTGAACATGGAGCTGCTGGGCCAGAGTAAGACCTCAGAGAAGATTCATGGATGTAGTGAAGGAGGACATGCAGAGGATTGGTTTGGCAGACGAAGATGCTGAGGATAGGGTGGAGGCAGATGATCTGCTGTGGCAACCAGCCAGAAGAAGGAGGACACTGCTGACTACCATCGGGACCAGCTTGCTTTTGGCTTTCCAGTTGTTCTTTAGTGCTTTTAGCTGTTTTATTTCAGCGTAATAAGCGAAACAGTGAAAGTATTTTTCTGCAATTTGTGTTTCATAACCCACATCTTTGATTTATTTATGTATTTTTGCAATTCTGCAGGTTCGATTTCCCTCTCACTTTAGCTCCGACCTCAAGGATCTGCTGAGGAACCTGCTTCAGGTTGACCTGACAAAGAGATTTGGGAACCTGAAGAATGGTGTCAATGACATAAAGAATCACAAGTGGTTCTCCACAACAGACTGGATTGCCATCTATGAGCGAAAGGTTGGTGTTGTTTTTTTTCCCAGGGAAAATAATCAGTGTGTTGCTCGCGCTTCCTTTTTTGGATGTGGTTCATATTAAAATGGAAAATTCATATCCTCCTAAATTCTCAGGTTGAAGCTCCCTTCTTGCCAAAGTGCAGAGGACCAGGAGACACAAGCAACTTTGATGACTATGAAGAGGAGGAGATCCGTGTATCGCAAACAGAAAAGTGTGCGAAAGAGTTTGCTGACTTCTAGTGAACGAGCAAGAGTCCCAATCAGGGCTCTTGTGTTTTGGGATATTTGCACTCCGCTGAGGGTTAAGATGGAACTGAGGCCATCACGTGCTCAAACAAATGCCTAGTTCCTTCAGTCCACACAGCCGAATGAGCTCCTTTTTTTGCCATGATCCTGCGTGCTGTTAGCACTAATCTATACACAGGCACATTATGCAGACACCCCTCGTGCTGCAACACAGAGTACCAGACCACGTTCCTGTTGTGTTTCTTTTTTTTACCTTGTTTTCTATGTTTGCCACTGTCTGTGTCCTGTCGTCCCTTATTTAAGTTCTTATTTGAGAAGCAACTTGAAGACGAATATTAATCTTACTTTGAAGCAGCTAGCTGGTGTTGCACATGATGTGGTTTTTAGGCTTTTGGATAACTAAGGGACACTTTTGGGCAGAGCGTTTAAATATCTGATATCTCATTGGCTGTTACACGTTTTCTGTTACATGACTTAGTTTCCCGTAGGATTCAGTTTAGTATTCCTTAATCAGAAACACTGAAAGTAAATCTAAAGCTAAAGCCAGGATTTGAAAATAGACGGCGCCTCTCGCTGCTGCTCTCCATCTCCGTCCGAAGCCCCTCCCATCAGCCGAGCACAGGCTGCAAATGCAAACTTTTGGCTTCACGCAACATCCAAACCCATCTCTACAAGGTGAAAGTTAGAATTCTAACCCACGGCACCAGTTTGTCTTTATTTCTGTGCTGATGTTCTCCTTCCTTTTTATACCACTTTACCTGGTGTCGTTTGAAAGACCCGTGATAGGCCAGAGTCTCCCGTCACATGTCGCGTTTCGAGTGGGCTTTAGTGGAGATGCAGCAATAAAGCTCCCTCTAAGATCATTTGAAGCTAAATATGATGAGAGGTTAATATAAATGTTTTCTTTTTTTTTTGTCCAAAAAAATGCCGAAAACATGTTGCCTAGCCCAGCTTTAAATATCATTATTTATCCCTCTGTTGCCCTCGAGACCTGAAATTGTGTATTTGTGCATATAGATGTATGATTTGATTTCTTTAAAGAACGTGTTTCCTTAGGGCATGACCACAATTCAATGAAGGGAAAGAAGCGGTGATGGCTTCTTGAAGTTTTGGCACGCTCAAAGAAGCGGATCAATATTGACAAGTGTTATTATGAAGCAGAAACTTGTCAGTGTTGTGCTGATCAATCTGTAGCATCGTTTATCCATATCTGGTCGCAGGACTTTTCCTTTTTACCTCAGTCTTGGTGTGATATTAGCATAATGGAATGAAGTAATATATTTTTTCTGGTACGGCTATGTTAGAGAGAAAGGGAACTAAGAGAATTTGAGTATATCACTGTGCACAACACAACATTTACATGGTTTGTTTTATACATTAGTGCGTTTTTCAGTAATTGAAAGGTCAGGTGGTGATATTTTCGTGAGGTTTTATCATGAAGGGGAAGCAGTGTTGGTCTCATTTAGGTTGCTGTTTGTTTTGTTTTTTTGTCTTTTAACTGCTGTGTTTTGAGCAGAACAATCGCAAGATGTTGTGTACCTGCCATATTTGTTTGTCATTTTTTCATGTTTGTATAGATGTGTCACAACAACCTGATAACAGCCTAAAAATATTCCACTTTTTCGTTTGTTACCTTTTAAATTGTTCCAAAGCCTCAGGCATTCATGCAGTAAACAAGTAAATTGGATATGGGTTAAGAAAGAAACACAACATTCACAAACAGTGAAGAGAAAACTGAAATATCATCACCTTAAAGTATTAATTCAACTCGGCCACGCTTGATGCTTTCTTCGCTCTTTTTTTTTTTTTTTTTTTACATCAGTAACACAGCTGACAAAAATAATAGTTTTCAAAGGAAATAAGCTCATAAGACTCCAAAATATCAGTTACTCCTTTTAATTTATTGTTAAATCATATTCTATAAGGTTTTATGAGCAACTTTCATGACCCATTAATTCTCACTCTTTCCCTGCCGCTAAGTAAAGAACAAACAACTCTCCGGTTACAGGTTAACATATCTAAAGGACTTTTCTTTCATCCGGACATCAGAAACGTTCTTTTCTTTGTGAACAGAGGTTTGTCTCTGCTGTCCACACGAATGTCAGAGTTTGATCCTCACAGCTGTGTGAAAATCGAGTTTTACATTTCACACTGTCAGGAATAGCAGTGCACTATTGACAGTGTTTCACTTTATGTCCCTTAAGTCTTGAGAAGCTTCGTCATAATTTGACAAGATGCTCAAGTATTTGTATGCGAGGAAAATGCAATTGAATCAAGTTCAACAATCATAGAAACCAAATGTGAAAAGATTTGCAGACTGAATGCTATTTTGTAGCATTTTATACATAAATATTGGCAACATGTGAACTTTTATTTTACTGTTTGAGCCCAGCATGTGACATTTTTTTATTTACCCTTGTTTTCATTTCCGAGACAGAACTGTTTCGTATGCTGTTTTATTTATATTTAGAGATAATGAATAAACACTGAAATGTTTAATCGTCTATAGTTCTCATATAAAAGACTCCAAATGTTTTATTTGCAAGTGTTAAAAACAGTGAATATACTGAAAAGTTTTATCTGTGTAACTTTTTATTTGCCCTGTTAAGACTTACGTTTATGTACACTGACACCTCAAATGCCTATTTAAAATGAT
The DNA here is from genome assembly GCF_057382275.1 of Copadichromis virginalis. NCBI lineage: Eukaryota > Metazoa > Chordata > Actinopteri > Cichliformes > Cichlidae > Copadichromis > Copadichromis virginalis. The sequence goes on from NC_140632.1 coordinate 39,969,076, forward strand.
AGCCTTTTGATTTTAACTTATTTTTTTTCATTTCCTTTGTCTAAAGAAAGATTTTTTTAAATAATCCTTTAAAAACAGATTTACCAAAAAAGATCCAACAATTTTCTTCTTCTCACTTTGAAGTCTGGACAGGATTTAATGGTAAAATCCAGAACAAATATTCAAACAGGACTTTGAAAAGCACAGTCCCAAACAGCTTGTGTGTGTGTGTGTGTGTGTGTGTGTGTGTGTGTGTGTGTGTGTGTGTGTGTGTGTGTGTGTGTGTGTAAATCTTCCCAGAAACTGTGTAGGAAATCCATATCTCTCCACATCTGTATCTCCGTATCCTTTATTTCCCAATCTGTGTAATCTTTGTCAGATTTCATGTAAATGATGGCACTTTTTCCCTGAACCACCTCACACTCCTGACTGCAGGAAATCCGTTTATGAGTTCTCTGTAGCTAGTCACATGTGCCAGTATGGGATCAATAATCTGAAATGTGTCTCTATTTAGTTTGTGGAATTTTTGCACATCATTTAGACGGCTGACACGTTTTTTGTTTTTTGTTTTCCCACTCATATATATTTGTGTTTGCAAGGGGAGTATACTTTGCTGTAGCAGATTTTATGTAACAAAGAATATGTCACAATAATAAATTCTTTTTATTAAAAAGTTTGGTTGTGAGTTTGCTCCTGGGTGATCATCAGCAAGTGTCTAATCTCACTGAACTGCAAACCAAGGCGTTGGGGACGCAAAACTACATTACCCATGATTCTTTGGTGCCCTGTGGGTGATGGAAGCGAAAGCGATGAAGAGGGGGCTAGTTGGCTTTACTTGATTAAATCTTGATTTTATCAAACGATCGCTGTCGTTTAATAATTTGTAAAATATCGTAGTTATTGGAAAACTTTTTAAGATTTAAACTACGTGTAAACGTCGGGCGGGCCATTTCTGTCAAAGCGCGAATCTCTAAAACAAGGTAACTGTTAAATTTTGTATTAGCAAGCCTAGCTAACTACCCCTGGTAGCTTAACGTTAGCGTTAACGCAGAATACGAAGTGGCAGTGATTAAATATCTGTCGTCATTTAACATAAAATTGTTTTCTTAACTCTCCTCTCTGATAAGGTAATTTTTTTTTTACTTTATTTATTTATTTTTTATGTTTCTAATGTAATTCTATGTTTTTAATACAGCTAACAACGTGAGTTTTTGGTCGTCATTTTCACACACTACAGCTCTCCCCGTTGTCAGTCAGAAACGATTGGATTTGTTTTGTTCTTTAGCTGTGTTTCGGGTTTTTTAAATTAAATGAATTTTGTTATTTACTGTACAACTCTTTTTCCTGCAGAAACATCCAGTAAATGGCAGACTGCGAAAGATAAACAATGAGGGTTTTTCAACTGCCAGCACACTAAGTTCCCCGAGAGAAGACGTCTGATGAAAAATTACTGTAACGTTAAAGATCGTAAGTGTTTCCTTACACCTAAGTCAGTGATTAAACTAGCAACGCTTGTGTTTAATCAGGTAGTCGTGTAAGGTTCCTCTGTGAGGTGTTTGGGGCTTTTCTGTTGCTTGTGTAACCCGTTGGTAGCGGTATAATTGCAAAATACCTGCCATCACAATGGTTGACGGAGTAGAGGAGTAAAAAAAAATAGCTCAGACATTTAGTTGGTTAAGTTAACCAGCTGACAGAGAACAGTTTGATCGCACACGATTAAAATGTGTCATTTTTGCAAGGAAAAAAAACACCAAATTCATATTCTTACACGTTTTTAAACAAAATATTTGCAGGTTTCTGCATATTTTTTTTAATAGCAAACTGAATGTCTTTACACTCTGTATCAAGTAATTTGAAGTTATTTGCCTGTTTATTCTAATTTGAAAGAGAATTAGAAAATGAAAAGCATTTTAGAAAATACTTGTAATTTTCAAATTGACTGAATAGTTTCTTTTTGCTTTTGTAATTTTCTTGTTATTTTTTTTTTAAGCTACAGCCGACATGGAAGACAAGGCAAATGGATCAGTTGACACCAAAAGGTGTGTAGGATCTTGTTGATTGACAAACTATTTTAGATATTTTAAGCTGCTCTTAAAATTAAGCATACATTTTATATTAAGATGAATACATTTAATTTAACCTTACAGCCCAGTGGAGAACGGTCAGCTGCCGGACCCTTCCAACTGGGCAGTTGCTGATGTTGTCAATTATTTCAAAGCAACAGGGTTTGAGGAGCAAGCCATGGCTTTCCAGGATCAGGTTTGACTGTTATTTCCTGCTCAAAATTGCTGCCACATGATGCTGACAAACTAGGGAAAACTAGAATTTCTGTCTTTATCTGACAGGAAATTGATGGTAAGTCCCTGCTCTTGATGACGCGTAACGACGTCCTGACGGGGCTGTCGATAAAGCTCGGCCCCGCACTGAAAATCTACGAGTATCACGTGAAGCCGCTGCAGACTCAGCACCTGAAAAGCAACGCCTCGTAGCGCCGCAGGCCGTCCCAGCACCCACGTCTGTGACAATCATTGTGTCAGGAGAGCCCAGGTTAGCCGTCGTTTCGCAGAGACTTTTCAGCCCACAGTGGCTTCTTAACAGGATTTTTGAATGCTGTATTTTTTCTTTTTGTTTGTGTTCTTTTTATATAAGCGTGGACCCCAAAAATGGGTTGCACACAGTGTCCACTCAGCTGTTTACCCTTTCAGCCATTCTTATATCTGCTGCTTGAGATTTTTTTTTTGTATTTTTGTATTTTTTTGTGTTTTATTTAAAAGAAGAAAATTTGGGGAAAATACTCTGCAGGTATGGTTTTTGTGTGCGTGTATGTGTGTGAGTGCAAAGTGAATTAACCCATGAAGGTTTAAAAAAATAAGTATTTGTATATAAGATTATATTATAGTTGAAAACTGTATGTTCTGTCGCATCTAAAGACTTTGATACATGCAGATAATGATTCTGGTGCGTTGCCCTTTTTCCCCCTGAAACTTTCTATGTTTTAAAATGTGCATCTGAGTCAATGAGTCGTCTTCAGCATGTGACCGTGAACCACTTTGTTTTCCCAGACACAACGACCCGAGCAAAAGCCACCTTGTTCCTGAACATCTACATTATTCAGGCTTGAGACTCTTGATATGGAAATATTTATGTGTATATATTATTATTGTTATTATTATTATTATTATTATTATCTATCAACCTGTGGTGCTTTCAGCATTGTCACACAGACAACTGTTCAAAAGTGTGTATGACCAATGTACATGTGCAGCATAACACTGGAGTTTTAATATCCGAATCAGAGATTTGCAATAAATGGTGCTCTTTTCTCACCAAAGATCAATGTTAGTTTATGAATTTATCAACAGCCGCTGTTTTTAGTTTCATTTTATTTGGGTTCACATCACATCATCACGAGCTTTAGTCAGGCTACAAATATTAACTTGCTGTTGTTGGAATATTTGTTTGAAAGGTTAATTCAGATGGATCTTTCTGTTAAACGGCCCACTCAGATTGTTTAAATCCCAGCAGGGCCTTCTTTCTGTGGGCGCCGTTAGAGCCGTGCTCGCTGCTTCCTGCGTACTGTCCCCGTTATGTTCCCTGAGGGATTATCCAGAGGAAGGAGTACCTGTGATGGGAAAAAGATACTAATGTCCACAACCCGATCATTTAAAGAATATGAAGGGTCATTTGTGAGAACAGAACTTACTTCATCATTGTTGACAATACCCATTCTTGTCATGTCTATGGTGAAGTAATGCTCATTGGGCATGATGATCTCTATTTCATCCACCTAAAAGAAAATGTGTACTTTAGCATGCCTGTTATATACAGTATGTAGCTTTTTATTCAATTTCCAACAACTGTGGAGATGTAATTTGCATGTTTGTCCTTTTTTAGGACTCAGAGTTGGTTAGATTTCAACTGTGAAGTTGTCTAAACAGTTTATGTATCTCAAAAAGTGATAAGATTGAGTTTGATGATTTCACGATCTAAAGGAAGTACCTCAGGAAGTCGATCCAGGACTAGAACCTGAGTTTCATACAGGGTCTTCTGCACTGAGGGCGAGTACTCCCCGCGATCATAGGGGCCAGCAAACTTCTCAATAATCGTCTCCTTCACAGTCTTCCTATAAGAATGAAGAATATAAAGCTTCAGATGTGAACTATATTTATGAACTTTGAACTATATTGGTATACGTCAGCTGAGGTCTTTCTTGACGCTCGTAAGTCAGGCAGTTACCAAGCAGCGTCAAAGTCAGTGTCCTGGATCTTGTTGTAGCGCCACCTCGAGTACACAGAGGTGCAGAAAAACCTGTCCTTGGCGTCTTTCAGAGTAGTGAAGCGGTCTCTGTAGAAACCTTCAAAACCAGACTGGGTGGTTTTCAGCACCTTCATATTCTTCACCCCACCGTGGACCACAGGGATGCCTGCGTGGAGCACAGATCAGCCCGTGAGGGTGGAGTGATGTGAAACATGGCAAACAACTTATGAAAATGGTGCTAATCATGAACCTGTGATCAACAGTGTGCAAGGGCTTAGTCATAGCTTTAGCTGCCTTTGTTAACAGTATTTGCACCACAAGTCAAATAGTACGTTTTGATTTACTAAACACGCTTCAAGAGTTAAAACTTGACTCAAAGTAATTTGTGACAGCCATTAACCTCTGATGTTTGTTTGTTTTTTTACATGTATTTGCCGGCTACTGAGCAAGTGGAGGCTGCAAAGGGAGAACGCCCTCTTCAGCAGAACAGAGCTCAGCGATCAGATCTTGGCCTACCTACATGCTGTAGTTCAGGCGTGGGCAACTCCAGGCCTCGAGGGCCGGTGTCCTGCAGGTTTTAGAATCTCACCCTGGGTCAACACACCTGAATCACATGATTAGTTCGTTACCAGGCCTCTGGAGAACTTCAGGACATGTTGAGGAGCTAATTTAGCCATTTAAATCAGCTGTGTTGGTTCAAAAAACCTAAAACCTGCAAGGACACAATGGCCCTCGAGGCCTGGAGTTGCCCACGCCTGCTGTAGTTTGAACTATCATGATAGTGCAGTGATTAGCACCGTCACCTCACATCAAGAAGGTTCCAGGTTTGAACCTCTTACTTGGTTGGGGTGTTTTTGTCTGACAAAAGTAAGTTTAGCTGTAAACTATTGTAACCCTGGTGATGGACTGGTCATCTGTCCAGCTTAGGGTAACACTAAACTTAAAAACTAAAGTAACTGAAATCTGAATAAAAATCTATACCTTTGGAAGAAAATTAAAAACTTAAATAATTGTATGTTAAGAAAACTAATTTAAAAATATAGCAGAAATGTGCTTGTCTGTGTTTACACATTCAGCCTAACCACACTTTGGTCCAGCTATTTATTGAGACTTGGGATCACGACATGGGATTAAACGGTGCTGTATTTGTGTAAGATCTTCTGAAAAGCTTTAATTTTGTCTCCTGACAAATTGCCTCCATATAATCATAATTAAAACTAACAATGAAAACGTTGCTAAAAAGAGCAAAAGTAATTTGGAAACTAAACTGGAAACAAAAATTCTAAATTAAAAAAATACAAAACTTGAATTAATAATAATTATTATTAATACTGTTAATAAACCAGAGTGTATTCAGTCCGTCACTGTCCAATGACAGCTTGGATAGCATGTAAGCAAATACACTGTTTGCGTGTTTTTGTGAGAGTGTGTGATTACCACCGATAGTCTGTTCAACATCACAGAAGCGGTAAGCTTCTGGGCTGAATATAAACGCATGAGCATGCTCTACCCCACTCTGAGAGAAAAAAAAGACAAGGGTCATGTTTTACGATGGATTATCACCTGCAACATTTGATCGGGTTAATGTGCGCTTGATTTATGTTGCTGCTCAAATAGCTGTTAAAAAGGTCAACTCTTGTGAAGCTGCACCGTCCTGTGTTTTACCTTCTCCAGCCTTCTCCACGGAGCTTCCTCCATGTAAACTTTGGCCTTCAGCACATGGTTAAAAGAGGTTAGGAAATGATTGCAGATATCCAGGGAAAACTGTTCGATGTTCTTTATCTTGACAGAGAAACAAGCAGGTTGACAGGCTGTAAAAGACCTCAATAACAAATATTTTAGCAGTTGAAATAGCAATAACAGGTCTTCCCTGTTCCTCAAAACGGTGTTAGACTCACCCCTCTGAGCTTGGCCAAACCGTGGACAGTGTTTTTAATGGTGTCAGTAGGGATGATGTCTGAGTTGTCTCCAGTTAGATAATCTTTGCGTGACTTGAGCGTGAGCTCCACATCAGCCTTCACCTCAATGATAGAATGCTGTCTTCCCTGCCTCCGGACGACCAGCACCTTCACCGTTTTCTTGCCGTAACCTGTTCGCACAAACTCCACTTTCTGCATGTGTGAGAAATAGTTGTAATAAGATGGCACACTTAAACAGTTTCCAGTGGTAGAGGTGTTTCGTGCCACAGTGTCATCTTAGAGCTACAAATATAATATTTCTTATCCCTTTAAAATGTTGTCTTTGGATAGTTTGCAGTGAAGTTTCTCGTGTGCATTTGCAGGAGCTTGTTAAATATATCTCCGTATTCCAACATTAATTAAAAAAATCTGAAATCAGATATTGTCTGAAAGTACACGAGTACTACAACATCAAATAAAAAAAAGACTTTTACTTTGTGAGGAATTAGAAATGTTTTAAAAACTAACCTTTAAAGATCACGGTTTGACCCTGTGGCCACTGAACCCTGAGATCATTTCCAGTGCTATCAATCTACCGTCAGAAACATTAGTCATGTTCTATCGTTTAAGTTTTACTGTTTCCTTCTACAACTTTCTGAAATGTTACCTGATCTGAAGCGTTTGCCATGGTGCCTTCCTCTTCTTTACCTGCTGCCCTTCAAACAGTCTCCAGTAAATGGGGCTCCTGCTACAGGAGGAGGACTTTCTACAGAGGGTGGCATTAACTTTGCACTCAGGCTATTGGAAGCTGAAGTTTAACCTCTTTTATTTGTACTGTGTGATGCACTGTATTCCACTCAGAGAAATGCAGAGGCACACACAAACACTGTTTACATGTACAGCCACAAAGAGAAAGATGTGAGTGCATTTCACATGAATTCATTGTTGCAGTCAGGTTCAATCTTGACCGACACCTAATTTCTTTATATTTTGCCAGAAAAATAAGAAACAGGTTTATTGAAACACATGCAAACATAAACGGAGATGCAGTAGATGAAGCAAAAACATCTGAAATTAGGAGTCTGTACAGCACTGTAGTTTGCACTCCCTATGCTCATATAAAGACTATAAACTTTTTTCTTCTAAATATAAAGAACAGTTTTGAGTTTCCACCTTTATGAATTACATTTACATTATGCTTTTTTTGTTTTTACGCAAATGCGCTGTATATTGTGTGGACAGCATATTGTTTTTTTTGTTTTTCTTCCTTTTGCATATGTCACACATAAATTTTAATATTAGAAAAAGATCATCAGAGTAAATAAAAAATAAGGTTTTTAAATGATGATTTCCTTTAAGTGAAATTAAGTGAAATAAGCTCTTCAAACCTGCCTGTGTAGGGTTGGAGAGTGAAAAAGTAATTTAGAAGTAAACCTAATACCAGCCTTGGTATCAAGATCTGTGCCTCCTTGAAGGGGTCTTTTCATTTCCTCAGTAATAAAGTTTGGATGGTTCAGCTCAACATGTACAATAGTGATAAGTTTAAAAGTTTAAATTCAGTTACTTTAATGCAGGATGTTTTCTGTCTGAACGTGCTTTGCTTTAAATTTAAAAGAATATCTTTATAGAAGGATGCTCTATGCACCGTGTGCGCAGCGCAAAGGACTGATCAGTCAGCTGCTTCCACTGAGGAACTAAAGATCCCGTTAACATAGTTTTGTTCTTAAGGAGGAAAATAGTTCTTCTGTTTATTCCTACATGCTTTAGTTGCTTCACCGTTTGAATATATTTAAAGATCCATCCATCCATCGTCTTCCACTTATCCGGGGCCAGGTTGTGGGAGCAGCAGCCTAAGCAGAGAAGCCCAGACCGCCCTCCCCCCAGCCACCTCCTCCAGCTTGTCCGGGGGAACACCAAGGCGTTCCCAGGCCAGCCGAGAGATATGATCTCTCCAGCGTGTCCTGGGTCTGCCCCGGGGCCTCCTCCCGGTGCTGCAGACCCCCCTGTGAATTGCTACCTTATCGTAGTGGAGGGGTTTGTGTGTCCCAGGAATCCCAGGGGCTATGTTGTCCACGGGCTTCTGCTCCCTGGTAGGGTCTGCCATGGCAAATTGGTCCTGGGTGAGGGACCAGACAAAGAGTGATTCAGAAGACCCCTATGAGAAGAACACTTCACCCCGCCTAGGGTTACCAGGACCCTGCCCTGGAGCCAGGCCCAGGGAAGGTGCCCGAGAGCGAGCGTCTGGTGGCCAGGACTTAGTCCCTAAAAAGGGACATGGGTCCATCTTCCTGCAGGCCCACCACCCGCAGGAGGCATCGTAGGGGTCAGGTACATTGTGTGCCGGGCGGCGTCCAGGAGCGGAGCACCTGGCAGACCGATCCCCGGCTACCAAGACTATGTTTAAAGAGTTTCCTCAACAATAAACTGGATGAGCTTATGAAATCCAGTTTGGCTTATAAACATTACAAAAAGGAGCTCAGAGATGTGACTTTGTCAGACTTCAACTATGAGTTGTTTTACCAAAGAGACGTTTCCCCTTTTACAGTCAACATGTGGTTTCATTGTAAAGTTAATACCTGACCAGTACAGTAATCAGGTGTGAACAGTACTTGATGCTGTAACGAGGGCAGTTTGCATAATTAAAAATCAGCAACACAAAAAACATTAACATACAGTACATATATAAATAATACGAGGACAAGTAAAGTAGCTGATCTGTCAAGGTTGGCAAAAAATAAAAATCTATAAACATTCTGAAACATTTAATTGCTGACAGAGTCATTTCAGTATTTTCCCGTCATGTGACAACATCTTATGACTTCCCATTTTTGCATCTAAAAGTAGATGTGCTGGTTTCACAATCAGAAAGCAGCAGATTTCAGATTTCCCTTTCGTCAGTCGCTGCCGTGTTGACTTCAGCTGCAGGAGTCACTCAGGATGATCTCACGCTTTAGTTTATCCTCACAGATTTTTGTGCTTTTGTGTTGCACAGTTTGTGGTGCTGACATTTCATGTAGAAATGAAGAAGGCGAGGCAGTCGATTGGTGAGTTAATATGATATTTTTAAATATTAATGCCTCCAAATTCATACTGATGATTAATTCCTTCAATTTTCCCAAGAAAAGACACGTGGTTTTCTGTCTCTTTCCTTCTAAGGTTTATCGTCTACAAACTGCCTAAATACAGAATCGATGACATCGGCAGTGGGGTGGAGTACATGTACTTGGATTCATCAAAAGAAGGCTGGGAAATGAGTAAATACACGATTAACTCCAGCCAAGGAGCCATAACAAACACACTGAACCAGCTTTACATGGGAAAAGAGTACAAGGTGAGATTATTCCATCTTTATGTGGGTTTTTATACGATGAGTGAGACTTTAGTTTGTTAATGGGAATTATCAGAGATAATGCTCGTGCCAGTTTGCTGAGTAGGAACTCTTTTATTTAATATGAGGAACTGAGTTGACACTGAACAGTCAGAAACAACACAAACTACCAGTTTGGAGTGTATGTAAGTCTGGAGTTTATGTAAGATCTTAAAGTAATCAGGACAAATAAACTAGGTGTCAGGGAAATATTTAGTTCAGTTTCCCCAGGCAGACAGAAAACAAACATTTCTCTGAAATATCTTTGCTATAAGAATGAAGCCATTAGCTGGTTATTGTGGCATTCTTCTTCTTCTTCTTTGTTCTTTCAGTTGGTCCCTTATTCCATTTGCCATTAACGTAAGCCAAAGTGTAATAAGGTGTAATAAGCATTTTGGTTTTGCAGGGCGTCCCTAATGTCACCTCTCAATTATTCTTCTTGTATAAAAGAACTTGTATAAATAACTTTCACTTGTATAAAATAACAAATGTTGTTGTTTTGGGGGTCTTTTGGCAGTCAAACACCTCAGTGTATGCACTCTATAACGACGCCCCACCAGACCTGAAATACATTCAAAAATATGGACACACTAAAGGTACGGTACAGTCGGCAGGAAGAAATCTGCTTCTTTCCTCTTCTTTTCATCTCAAGACTTTTATTCATTATTGTGACCACGCAACAAGATTGATCAGGTTTTATTCCCAGAGTTTTCACTGTCAGCAGAAAATATAGCAGCGCTATGACTGCCATAGTTTTTCTTCACTCTGTTGACACATGTGCAAAGTAAAGGTGGAATGTCCAGGAAAGTCTGTTTTACATTTTCCACCTTTAATACCACGTGGAGAGGCTGTAAAAATGGACATTTGTGGTAGTTTGACAAATTTAAGAACCTGTTATATTAAATTAAGGTAGTTATTGTGTATATATGTAGCCACACTATGTTACATGTACAAGTGCACAACTATTCCCCATGCAACAGTGCAAGTTACAGCATGTTTTGTGTCTGTGACAGTTACCGGCAGATGCATTTCCAGACTGCTAGTCAAGCTTTGGAAAAAGAAAAAATCAATAGGGTTTAGGTTTCCTCTGCCTGCAGTAGGGTGTTGTAGGGGGAGGACACGGGCAAAGACCATCTGTCCGATAGCTCCAACTGCACATTTGACTCTTATCAGCAACACAACTGATGGAAATCTTTCTGCATCTGCGTGCTGGTTCGCATGTATCTGTGTGTAATCATTCCAACTTTCGTATGTTTGTGTGTGTCCTGCAGGGGCACTGCTCTTTGACCGCGCTCAAGGTTTCTGGTTGTCGCACAGCATTCCCCATTTCCCTTCCTTCCCCGAGAAAGGGTACCTATACCCGTCGTCTGGCAAAGTCAATGGCCAGACTGCACTGTGTGTGACCTACCAGTACCAACAGTTTCTTCATATAGGTGAGCTCTCATGAAGCACAGAGCGAAAATCTCCTTTTTTTCTGTGAACCCACTGAAAAAAACCTACAAATATGTAAAAAAAACCCTTTTAATAGTTGATCTATTACTTAATTACTTTGGTGTCGTATGAATGAGGGAGATTCTTTACCAACAGGAAATACTGTAAAATCCTGGTAAATGTTCAAAATTATGCACTCCTTCACATTTTCCACAGCCTAATGGTGGGCCGGACTCGGCTGGGCCGATTCTGGACCCCGAGCCTTATATTCAGCACCCCTGGTTTAATGCAAAGCAATCATCAGCTTTTTTCTTTTACATGCATACACACAGTTAAACATCTGGACAATAAGAGAATTTTTGTAATTTTGCCTCCGTTCACGATCACGATGTAATTTGAATCAAGATGTGAAATCCAGACTTTCAGCTTTAATTCAAGGTGATGAACTGTTTGTTCAATTGTTGAATTACAGGCAGTTTTATACACGTCTCCCCATTTAACGGTACATAAAGATTCAAAAATCATTTTAAATGTGCGCAGAGTTTTAAATTATTTGGAGTTTTTATGCTGCTCTGCTTTTTTCTGGATTTCTCACTGAGCAAATGTGTAAAATGAAATTTTAAGGTTATTAATAAGGTGATTTGTTTCTTTTGTTTGGAAACCCCACATTGCACACAAGTATTATAATGAACCTGTGAAATTGTTTTTGCTACGAAGCGTGTCTGAGGGAAACTTTAGGGGATTTCCTCACACGTGTTCAGCTACTCGGAATTATTCTGTGTTTCTGTGGTGATCATAACAGTTTCACTATAATAGTATTTTATTTGAATTACTATGTTTTTTATTAATAATCAATTTTTTCACATTTTACCAAGTTAATGTGTCAACAAAGTGCTTACAAAGAAAGACTGGAGGACATTTAATTTAGCTAAATGTAATATCTGCTATATAAAAAGCCTTGAATGCGAAAATTCGATATTTGCCAAGAATTTAATTAATAAACTTGATGAGACTAACAGTAAAGAATCAACATCAGTGTCATTATCGTAAATGCTCATTGCGGCTGTAAGGAATACTCTCGCTATACGACCATCTAATATACATCATCTCTTATTTCTCTCCTCTTCAATCTCCAGCAAAGCAGTTGGTCTACCTTTACCCACGTTTCTATAACTGCTCTGTTCCTGCTGCATTCTCGGCTGACCTGCCACAGCTGGCCCAGTTATGTGCGGACTCCAAACCACAGCTGTCCTCCAATAAGAGAATGGAGCAGCTTTTTTCAGCTGGAGGGGAAAAGTTTGTCAGTTTTGCTAAATCTGAAAACTTTGTGGATGGTAAGATACCCCGCATGCCCTTTTTTAAACTTTTAGGCATTTACTTGCTCATCGTGTACATTTTAGAAGAGCAGACTTCTTTCCTGTAGCCTGCTGCCATGTTTGCACATTTCACTCGTCGACCACAGTCACTGATTATCAGGCGCAGACACGCTATCGTCGCTGCACAGTGACGTGCATTATCACGTCCCAGCCGGGGCTTTCAAAGTATACTCACAGCTGCTTTGACTTTTGGATCTTAGTTACATGCAGTATTTTGTTTCTCAGTTTGTGTATATGTATATTTTTATTATTTAGAGAGAATAATTATCCACACAAAGGTTTATTTATGCATGAAAACAACACAGAGCTCACAATGTATTTATTTTACCATAATCATACATAATGCAAAAGGAAGTGTGAGCTTATCACGTTTGCATTTCCTTTATTCTCATATAATTTGGCAAATTGCCAAAACAACTTGAAAAATGCTATTTAATGGTATAAAAACATTATACGTTTCATTTAGCACAATGATTCGAGTACAGACTACTCTAGTACCTGACATGTTTTTCTGTTGGCTTTCATTCAGATATCTACACAGGCTGGGTGGCTCAGGAACTGGGCGCCGACCTTTTAGTGGAGTCCTGGCAGAGACAAGGTCACGACCTGCCCTCCAACTGCTCACTGGCCAAACACACCATGAACATTAAGAAAATCCAGCTTCCCAGATCAATCCTGTTTTATTCGCACTACGACCACTCAAAGTGGTGCGTGTCACGACTTTATGAGGACCAGGTGACCTGCCTGGGAGACCTAAACAGAGAGATGGGCCAGCTGTGGCGAGGTGGCGGTCTGATCTGTTCCTCCAACCCTTTGATTTATAAGGCCTTCAGGCAGGTGGTGGATTGGTACATTCAGTGCTAATTGAGAAGGAAAAGCAAAGTGATTAAGAATCAGTGTGACACTGGCTGACAGTGGCAGAGCGAGACACTATGATTCTGTCTCCAGGGTTGACTGCTATGTAGAAGTAACATAGAGACTCACATATAATAATGTATGTGTATAATTGAATTCAGTTTTATATATACAGCTCCAAATCACAACAACAGTCACCCGAAGGTGCTTTATATTGTAAGGTCGACCCTACAACAATACATACAACAATCATATGACACCTTATGATCAAGCACTTTGGCGACAGTGGGAAGGAAAAACTCCCTTTTAACAGGAAGAAACCTCCAGCAGAACCAGGCTCAGGGAGGGGCGGGGCCATCTGCTGCGACCAATAATAATGTATTTACAATTTAAACTGGTGAATAAGCTTTTGAAAAATAGCAGTGACTGCATGTTAATTATGTGGTGGATACACTTAGTTATCCACCTTTGTTTGAGTTAAAGCAGCTGTATGGAACCAGCAGCCCACAAGTATAAATAGATTTAAAAAAATAATACTTTCAATTCAATAAAACAAAACAGAAATAAGGTTAGTAAGACTGTAGATCACAGCCGCACATTGTTTCAGGAGATGTCAGCGGCTGTGTGTTTAAACAACCATGTCTGCACAATGTCTGCACAATGTCTTGTTCCTTTTACAAAAGGAGCAAGAGACAAAATCATTGATCTATGTCGCTTCCTTTCATCCAGCAGAGATGAAACTATAACACTATTAGTGCTACAGATAAAAGGTTTTGTAATTTTCTTTTGAATCTTTGGGTGTTTGTATTCATATTATTTTAGCACAGTGTGTGCACTTGTGTTATGATGCTACATATTTGAAGTTGTTTTTACGTTTTATAAGTTCTGCAATAAATATATGGAACCATATGTTGTAGTATGATGTGCAACATAATAAAGACTGACAACATTAAAATCTGGTCTACTGCTCAGTGAGACTGAGGTACATGTAGTCTAATGGAATCTATTTTATTTTATTTTGTTTTATTTGGTGCCTCTGGAGTAGTCATCATCATGTTTGTTCAGTTTCTATTTCCACTGAAGAGGCACTTGGCCTGTAACTGTGTGTGCGTTTAGTGTTTGGGGTAAATAGTGTCACCTACTGGCCAGACCAGGTGACTCATACAATTCATTCAAATGATTTTCCAACTATCTACAATTCGATACTACTCATGGAAACTAGAGCAGGCAGTAGAGAAGAAAGAGTACAACTAAAATCCAGTAAAGTGCAATAAGTAATATGTATTATAGACAGTCGTGTGAAAAGGAGAGTACAGCCTCTTTCAACAACAAGCTTTTGTTTATCAGGGGCATATTTAAAAAACACATCTGGTCCTCAGCAGGTCTTAAAATTAAGTTAATACAGTGTCAAATGAACAAAGGTGAAGAAAACTAAGTCAAAATGCAGAAACAGCAAATGAAGAACTCAGTATGCTCTCAATGCTTTCATAGGAGTTAAGAAGGTAAGATCAGGTAACATAATGGCAAGAAAGAAAACATCAGCAATGATAGAGAAGCAAATGTTTCTGCTCATCAATCTGGGAAGAGATATGAGAAATTATACAGTGAGAAAATGGAAAATGTTTAAGACAGCTGACAATCTTCCCAACAGTGGATATCGAAGCAAATTCACCCCAAGGTCAGACTGTTCAGTGCGCAGAGAAACTGCAAAACACTCGTGAGCTACATCTCCTGCTCTACAGGCCTCGGTTACCATGGCAGATTTTTAAAGTTCATGGCAGCACAGTTAGAAAACAAGCCGTGCTTGCTCAGCAAGCCATGAATACAAGTTATACATTCAGTCGTTTTGTTGCTTAGAAAAAGAAAAAGCCTTTTCTCTCTGAACTGAACAGCTTAGCTTTACAATGTTGCCTCTGAATAAACCACAAGACTTCTAGAACAGTGTCCTTTGGACAGACAAGGCCAAAGTGGACATGTTTGTCCATAATGCACAGCGCCATTTTTGGCAAAAACCAAACATAGCATATCAGCACAAACAGATCATGTCACCTATCAAGCATGGAGGTAGACAGGTGATGACAGGATCTGGGCTTCTTCCAGTCACCGAGTGGTCGATGAAGGTCTGAGGTCGTCTGCCTGACAGCTTGGACTAGGTTGAGATCGGGTGATGCAACAGGACAACAACCATATTCAAAGCAGCAAATCAAGAACAGAATGAGTGTAAAAATAAATAAATAAATCACGGTGGCCAAATCTCAATCCAGGCAGTCAACCTGACTGAAATACTGTGAAAGCTGTGCAACAAATGCCCACAAACCTCAGTGAACTGAGGAAATGTTGTAAAGAAAAGTGGGTTAAAATGACTCCACAGTGACGTGAAAGACTGATAAAGTCATACAGAAAATGATTATGTCAACTTATTGCTGGTAAAGGTGGAGAATTATTTTTTTTGCACGCTGTTTCCGAATTCTGGTTTTGTTTTAGTTCAATAAAAAATGTTCTTGTTCATCTCAAATTGTATTTATGTAATGATAAGACAAGCTAAGGGTCTAAGTCCGTTTTTTACTTGAACTGAACTTTCTTTTTCACCTGACTCTGACATATTTCTACATGTACACTATGTGCATGAGAAAACTGGTTCTAAGAGCGCAGCAAACAATTTTGTTAACTGATTGAGGATCTGGATGCTTAAAATGTTGCCATGTGGTTGCAGTAATTGAGATTGTGCTAAACCATGCATCAGTTTCACAATGACTACACTTTCTCAGAAACATAAGAAAAACAAAGTCACATATATATTCTTTCAAAAAGCAAGTCAAACTGGAACATGCAGGGCTCAGACGGCACAAAGCCTCGTGACAGCGTCACCTGGTCAAACAGGCATGGCAACATTGTAAAAAACAAAAAAGGAAGATCTATGGTGACGGCTTTGAGCAACAAGGAAGTTGTTGCTGACACATCGAATGCAGATATGGGTGACGGTTTCAGTTAGCAGTAGATGTGACAAAGCAGCTTTGTGAAACACATCTAAAGCTCACTGAGAAGGAAAATGGAAACAAGTAGATATGTAAGTAAATGTTTACATATTTCAAAATATATTCTACAAATAATAACAACTGACCCGGGTGTGTTGCATAATACTGAGATGATCTATTTACATAAACAGGCTGAACACAAAGTAAATGCATAGTTATCCTGTGTATAAAAACACAGTACATGAGTACCGTGTGTCATAGCTTATCAAACACAATGTGAACAGAATATTACCACATGAAACTAGTATTGATGCATTTATCATGACCCTAGATTACACCCACCAATAAGCATGCTATTATAAAATGCAACAAACTATTTTATACTGCTGCATGATTTGGCATTATTGGCATTATAATACAATGTCCATGGTGTGTTTGACTTGCAAATATATTTTTCAGTAGTGGACGACTGACCTCTTGTAAGCTGAGGAAGTGGCTTGACAGAAATGCAGAAGTCTTACACACTTACAGATTGTTTACATCAAGGATCTTTACTTATAGCGTCCAACATATAGCTACAATAAGAAAGTGAGGATGTGTGGGATCACAACAGAAAACCTGATAATGCAGCGTTCATAAAACAAACACAGATTAGGTCACGTGATGACAAGTTTTCCAGATAAGACTGTAAACCCTGTTCATATTTAGAGATGTTTAGAGTCTATATTGTGTTACTCGAAACTGAATGATTGAGGTAGATCTTGAGTTGTATTGCCGCTGTGATGAACTGATACATCTTTCACCATTTTATAAACTAAAGCGTGTTGGGGGGGCAGAAATGTCAGAAGGAGAAACGGAAAATTTGTAACTTCATAGGCTGCCACGCTGGGAGGCTGTGTTTGGTAAATGATGTGAGCAGACGTGTTACATGTGTGGTAAGTGGTGCAACTTAAGTCGTCTGTCTAAAGTAGCTCGCAGGGTTTGCAGAAGTAAAGACGTAACTGACATAAGTTTATGTCAGTCAGATAAAGTTCATCAGTGTTTAAACAGAAGCTGCAGGTTCACTGGTGGCTTTAATTGTGTTACACTGTATTAAAGACCTTCTGCTTTGTGACAGTGTTGTTGAATGCAGACAGCCTCCTGTTTTTGTGGTTCTAGCAACGGTTATGTTTGACTGTTTCAGACCAGTGTGATGGGATTCCTCTTGAGTGTTGGGATCCTTTTTCAGGGGTGTGACTCAGCGGTAAAATGCAGGAATGACAGAGGAGACGAAGTTGACTGGTTTGTAGACATTTTGAATTTCTGCCAATGGGTTTAATGTAAATGCATAAGAAAACATCTTCATCTACATTCTTTAGGTATATTTTGTACAAGCGTCCCAATGAGGATAAACTTGGATTGTCATACTTTTACATGGATGAGAGCACCAACGGATGGATACTCAGCCAAGAGAACATCAACAGTGATTCTGGCACTCTCGCAAACACCCTGAGACCTCTTTTTGACTTCTATGACAGAAAGGTGAGGTATTATAGGATATATGTCTCACTAGCATGGCACAGTGAATAATCTGAATACCATTTCAGAGTTGTTGTGGTGTTGCTCGTCTATCCAGATCGAAGGCTTTGGATACATACTCTACAGCGACCAGCCTCCAAAGCCGTATGTTGCTCCTCCATCGTTTGGTCACAGTAAAGGTGGGCACAACATTGTCTCAGCTGACGCGTCCTCTGTCTGAAAGACCCAAATGTAGCAAAGCTCAGTTTGTGTTTCTGACTTTCTACAGGAGTTGTGTTGTTGGACAAAACGTCTGGAGTTTGGCTTTCACACAGTACACCCAAATTTCCAGTATATCGCAGTAAAGCCTTCTGGCCTGATAATGGAAATGCAAACGCTCAAGCATTTATGTGCGTGACTTACCCGTATAAGCAGTTCAAAGAAATAGGTATGTCAACAGGTAAACAGCTCAAATCAGTTTCATAGAACTAGTGAAAGTGCACTTTAACAACTTGTATCTGAATTCTTAGGAGTGCAGCTCAAGTACATCCATGCTTATTCGTATGACTCTGAAATCCCAACAACCTTTCACAATGAGCTGCGGTGTGTGGCACAGCGAGACTGCTACCCGAAAAAGGAACCCTGGTTTAGTCAGGCGACGCTGACTTCTTCACGCGGCCGTAACTTCATCAGCTTTGCAAAATACACACGCTTTGGTGATGGTAAGTGTTTTCAGAAAGAAGACATATTTCAGGAGGGATGAATTCATGTTGTATTGATCACAAACATAAGACCCTGTAGATTGACAGTAAAACACACTGTACTCTCCACAGTACGGGCAGAGCGCACTCTTAATAGTGTTGTTTTCCTGTTTTGTTTTCCATACTATTGCAGATCTTTACTCTGGTCTTGTTACAAAAAACATTAGGGGGAATCTGTATGTCAAGAGCTGGGGAAAGATGCACCACAATCGCGGTCTGCCTTCTAACTGCAATTCAAGCATCCCTAACCATGTGTACAACGTGAAAGAAGTAAAGCTTCCAAACAGGAAGGCCTTCAGTGATACTGTGGATCACTCAAAGTGGTGCGTGACTGAGGACGGTGACTGGATCTGCATCGCTGATATGAACCGAGAGGAGAGTCAGATGAAAAGAGGTGGAGGAGCAATATGCACTAATGACAGAGTAGTTGGGATGGCTTTCTATGGACTGATACACAGTTTTGAACCATGTAAAGATCCACGCTCTGTTGGTAGACGAGAGCTGTGAAGGAACAACCCGAGTGTTGGACCAATATTATAAAAACCTCCGTTTAAATAAGCACATCAGCTCAGCTGTCCAGTCTTGACTCGTGCAGCTTTAGGTTCAGTTTGTTTCTAAAAGAAATCCAGAGATGGTTACAGAGTGCCTGCTTTTGTCCCTTCATTGTTCGCACGACTGGACCAAAATGGAGCAATCAGAGTTTTTAAATGTCTCGATCATGTTGTTTCATTTTTTTAATCTCTTATTAAGTTTTGTTTTTATTTCCTATCATGTCCTGTGAAGCGCTTTGTAACTTTGTTTTGATAGGTGCTATATAAATAAAGGCATTATCATTATTAAGAAAAATCGATGGACTATTAAAAACTTGATTTTATTACACAAACTTCTGTATCTGGTAGAAAAACAGTTTCGACCTCAGGGTCCTCTGCAGTGTCCTCCGTGCACCGTTACTTCAAACTAAATGAATTAAATGTGAATGATTTAATGCTCACTTGGAACTTATTGCCAGCTGTGCAAACCAAGCTCTTGCTGCAGCTCCACACATTGAAAAGCCTTTTGTACACCCTGAACCCTGCATGTTGACGTTCCAGTGGAAGGACAGGAGGAATGCCAGATAGTACGGTGTTTGTGGCTTTGCTTGTCTGTGCATGTCTATTTTCTACTTTTTCATTTATATTTTTTGGTTTTTGACACTGAGCAACTTCCACTCGCTTCCTATGTAAAAATGCAGTTCTTGTCCTCTTTGGCAGCGTCTGCTTGCAACAGGTTTTCAGCTTTCAGCTGTTTCTGTGGCACCAAAATGTTGCACCTGTAGATTAATTTCCAGAATCTTTCCAGCTTGTTCATTTTTGTGATGCGGTGTGTTAAATGCAAAACACCTTGTCATTGGAGCTGAGGTAAACAAAAGAAAAACATTTCTTTTTTTAACAGTGCAAAAACTGACAAAAATAATGGAAGGTCTTATTTCTGAAGTTTACCATAAAGTGTCTTAATTGCATTTTTGTCAAATGATCACAGCCTCCTCTTCCTCCTTTAGTCCTGAAGGTGATGGTTAGACCTTCATCACTGATATGAACAGGCACAGTTTCACTGTCATTTCACCGGTTTTGAGCTTTCAGTTTAGATGCCCTCATTTACTGGCGTGCCATCGAGCCATATCTGGCATTTGCAGCAGTTCTTATTTGTGCCCCCACCTAATGTAAGGTTTATGCCACAGCTTCCCTAAATTAAGAGTTTTTGTAATTACAAAAACATTTGTATGTTTCTGTAATGATTAACTATGAGCTAGATCTTTAACTGAAATTATATTTCTGATGCTAAAATATAATTATTGTTATCTATGAATTTTCAAATGTATGGGTTTATTTAAAGAAGCAGAAAAACATAGTAGAGTATGTTATTATTTATTTTTAAGCCTCTACCTGCTCTAACAAAAAAAAAATCAATTCAGTCTTTTTTAGCCACTTAAATTGTCTTTACAGGATTGTGAGTTTATATATGTTGTGACTTCTCCTGCCTTGTTGGCCAGTTCACTCCTGAAAAAATACCAAAAAATCTCAATGAGACTTTTTACCTGGATAAAAAAGATTACAGATTACACTGATTACAGCTTCCAACTCCTTTAAGGAAGGTTTTTTTCTGGCTCTAAATGACTTGATATCATTCATAAGAGATATGGTTGACAGATTATAGGTCAACAAGTCATTTATAACAGCTTTCCAAGAAACAACAGTGATGAGTGGAGACGTAGCAACTACAAAGGTATAAAGATCATGAGCCATATCAGAAGATACGAGAAAGAGTTCTTGAAGGAACAGCAGCATGGCTTCATGTTGAGACAGAGAGCTACAGATTAAATGTTTGGTTTGAGAGTGCTGAGGATGAAGTGTGTAGAAAGAGCCATGTGATGTTTTTGTGAATCTGTAGAAAGCATATGATCTGGTGTGATACTGTATGAGGAACACCGAGGAACAGTGGAGCACCGAGGAACGGTGGAGCACCACCGAGGAGCACCGAGAAACGGTGCACATTGCTGCGCTGTGCACCGCAGCAATTTCCTAATGTTGCAAACCTGCTCAACATTTGGCAATAAAACCCTTTCTGATTCTGATTCTGATTCTGAAGCAAGGGTTTGGATTACGTCAGGGATCGTCTCTGAGCATCTTCTTGTTTGCAGTGGGGATGGATGGATGGCCAGGTGAGGTCAGGCAGGAGTCTCTGTAGACTGTGATGCTCACAGATGACATTGTGTTCTGCAGTGAGAGTATGAAGTAGATGGATGAAAGCCTGGAGAGGTGGGGGTATGTTCTGGAGAGCAGAGGAGTGATAGCCAGTAGAAGCCAGACAGAGACGGGTGTTAACAGTGAAGATGATAGGACTAGAGGTTTGAATAACTGGGGTCAAAAAAAGCCATGGACAGTGCACAGGAGAGGTGAAATTGAGAGCGTGTAGGCAGGGTGGAGTCGGAGGACGAGTATCAGGAGGGTTTATGACAGAACATTACATAAAGCTGGGGTATTGCCAATGGCGTGTCCAGCGGGGTGGCCTGGGGGGGCACAGGCCACCCCCCCAACCAGACTGGCCACCCCAGGTGCCACCCCAAAGGCAAAACAATAAAATTCAATCAAATATCAAATGTCCGATTATGTTTTCACGGTGACGCTCAGATATCCGAGTGTAAGTGAATGCAGCATCGGCTTCTGCGCTATGTGCATCAGGTTAGCAAAGGTAGGAGAGCAAAGCACGAAAGACGGCACTGCAGGAAACAATTTTTCGGTGAAAGAAAATGAGGACAGAATAAATGTCCCGGTAAGTAATATTAAGTTTGTTGAGTTTAGTAAACTAAGGTGAAATTAGAATACCAAGGAAAAAAATAACTCTTAAAGAATTATTGCAGCCGTGGAATATTTCAGACAGTATGCTACTGAGGGGAGCTAACATAAGAGTTATGAGTTATAAGATGTAATCTAAGTCGTAACATTGCTGTATGGAGCTGCAGATTTGGTTGCAGGTTAACATAGCTGGACTGGCCATCGGGCTTATTTGACTTATTTTTTATTTTTTTTGTAATGGCATGAACAATGAGAGGTGGTGGATTGGCCAGATGCAGGTCGATGTGTAGAAATAACTCCGTTGTTTGGTGGTGGCTATGGCGGGGCTTCCACAGAGGCCAGCAGGTGGATGAGGGAAGGGGAGGCAGGAGGAGAGCCCCGAGGCGGCCACCAGTCCGAGTGTCAGGTGAACTGAACTTCAGGTAAGAAGTTATGACCTGCAGTCTATCTGGGTCAGATATGAACTAAGTTTAGGTGGAGTTTATTTTCGTTGTGCTGACTTTTTACCGTCAGTTGCAATAACTCATACTGCGTTCTAGCCAGCTTGACAGAGTTTTTATACAGCTGGGTGGTGCTATGATGTTACTGATAGTGAACTTTATTTTATTCATAAGGTTAGTTAGTAGAGTTGCCAACGGCTCCTTAAAAATGGAATGGTCCCTCATTCAGAGAAAATATTACACGTTTCGTATTGAGCTGAGAAGAGATGCAGTTTGTCCCGAACTTTAGCTAGAATGGAAAAAGACACAAAGCTGGAGTTATTCTGTCTTTATGCTGCACAGCTGCCTCTTCTTCTCTCATTCTCTCCCCCTGCCTCTCCTGTTGCTACTTCAATCATGAAACTGATCAATGATCAGCTGATCGGCTTTTCTCTCTTGTTTATTTATCGCCCACTTTGCACCAGAAACAGGAAACCAGCAGATATTGCGCTAAACAACAGCAGCACGTTTAAGCTTGATCAGCTGTTGTTAGAATGTATTTAATATTAATTTCTAGTATCAGCTGATGTTTGCTGGAGCCACAGCTGTAAAGCTGCTGGTCATTATGTCGGTTTGGATATGTGGTGAGAGGGAAACATGAAGATGAAACCAGGAGATGTCCTTACTGAACCATCAGAGCTGAACAGGTGATGGAGAAACAGGTTTACCTTTTAGGTGACATGAATGAGTTGAAGGGAAGTTATGAACTGTTTCTGAGAGGCAAATAACACCAGGATCCTTTTTTATGTAGCTGACAGCTGGTAACTGTGCAGGGGCGGGTCTAGCAAAGTTTTGCCAGGGGGCAGGTAGGGCATTAACAGGGAAAGGCACAAAGAAATACTTTTCTTTCTTATTCTCATTTAAAATACCTAGTTTTTATTAAATAATTATCTAAATCTTACAACCAAAGTTTTTATCTGACGTAAAATGTATAGAAATCATACATATACCAACAAGACAGTGTACATCACTGTCACAACAGCGTTTGTTTTCAGTCAAAGTCTTTATGGCTTTACTACCTGGTGGGTCGGCCTGTAGTGAAAATGCCCAATTTTTTTGTCCCAGTCCAGCCCTGCAGGTTAATACTGGCAGTGTCACCATGCCAGCTGACTGTATTTCATCATCAGCCAGTGTTGTTCTTTATCAATATTACCAAAGTTTACCATAAGGCAGCATAGAAAGTATTTACTTGCTTTCAGGTTTTATTCAAATGTTAGTCTTTTCAGTTGTTTCCCCACTTTTTTCCTGTTTCAAAATCAAACACCAGTTTGTGAGAAGATTATCTTCTTTTTTTAACAGGCAGATAAAGTTTTACATTGGAACTGGCTAATTTGTCAATTGTATGTTACAAATGTTCGTATTTTAATATTCAAAAATGTTTTTGTCCAAAACATATGTGCACTATATGTCAGTAAAAATACTATGCAAATATTGCTGTCCTTGAATGCTGAGTAAACACTGACAAAGCACTGATTGTATCTCTTGTACTTTATCAACGCAG
Source organism: Copadichromis virginalis (assembly GCF_057382275.1). Classification (NCBI taxonomy): domain Eukaryota; kingdom Metazoa; phylum Chordata; class Actinopteri; order Cichliformes; family Cichlidae; genus Copadichromis; species Copadichromis virginalis. Next base: position 39,992,784 of record NC_140632.1, read on the forward strand.
TATCTAAAAACTTTGCACTGTAGTGGTTAAAATCTCATTCTAATAAGAGTTAAAAGTGCATTTGGTTATTAGGTTTATAGGATTATTGAATTATGGTTAACGGTTGGTAGAAATTTTTTTTAAACATTATCTGCCAATTACATCTGCCACCCTTCTCCAAATCTGTGCCCCTACCTGGCCCCCCCAACAAAAATTTTCTAGACACGCCACTGGGTATTGCAAAAAACGGCTGTGTTTAGGTTCTGCTCTATTTCCCTACTTTACAGTGGGACTCTGTCTCCTCCTCACCACTAGAGGTCACACTTGTTCTTCACCGAGTCTTCATTCGGCCACTTCCTGTCCCACCGGAAGTGAATACGCGAACGGGGCTGCTGCTTCCAGTACACACACGTGAGAAACAAGCCAAAACAGACAGCAGATACAAGATGGACATTACAGAGGTCTCAACAAGTCAGGACGGCAAAGGGAAGAAGGGCAAGAAAGCGAAGAAGAAGAGCGCGGAGGTTGATGGGGAAGGCAGCGCGGGGGAGGAGAAGAAGATGGTGAAGAGCGAGCTGGCTGTTGCCTTTCCTCCCACCTTCAGTGTGTCAGAAATCAAGAATAAACAGCGAAGACACTTCATGTTCATGAAACTCAAGCAGGAGAAGAGAAAGGTACCGATACTGGGTCATGGCTGGTAATGGGGGGAGCTTCCGGTACTTGGGACACTCACGTGCCAGTTTATTAGGTACAGCGGGGCGTTAAAACGGCACCGTTTTACGTGAGCAAAACTCCAGTGTGTTTCAGTAGAACTGTTAATGTAAGAGAATACAATAGAATACAGTGATCAACATAAAAATATCAGTGTCTCGTTTTAGCACGTGTTTTTTCATTAAACGTCAACATGTTACGTCTGTCGTTAGGCTGCTTGTTTTGCTTGGGTCCAGTTTATTTAGACTCTGACTCCTTATGTGCTGCTTAACTCACCACTCACCATATTTCATTAAAGTGAAGTATAGTCAGGGTGGGTCTTCTTGTTCTTCTATTTATGAGGGAAAACAGCCAAACAAAAATCATTAGGATCAGCATTTGCTGATATTAAAGTTGGACCATAATCATTGCATCCATAAATATTAAGCACACCTGTTAATGTTAATAACTTAAGAGTAGGCTGGTAAATATCTAGTTACCTATTTATTTTGTGTCAGTATTGTGAGGCCTTTAGAGTTTTTAGTTTTTTTAAATACTGTTATTTATGTTATAATCCGGTGCATCTTCTGATGATACTTGTATGGAATCACAATAAATTTTATGTGAGGTAACAAATGGCCAGGTTTACTAGTTGTGACACACAGAAAAAGGTACATCTATAATTTTATTTAAAACATCACTGCTTATCCAGATCAGTTCTAGCAGGAGTAATCGATAAATCACTTTATTAACTTTGAAAACCTCCTTGAAGATCTATTAACTTCTAAATTTGTATTTCAGCAAAAGATGCAGCTGAGGAAAAAGAGAAGAAAAGAACGTGAAGCTTTAGGTGATAAGGTGAGTCTTCTCTTTGTTTGTTCTTCACTTATGACTGTGTTTTATGATGGATGTGTTAATTCTACCAATAAATTGCTGTCGTGGGGATTTGATGGTAAAGAGGGGCTCAGATTAGAGCCACTAGTCCTCCAAATTAAAAGGAAGCAGTTGGTGAAGCATGTCCTACTGGGAGGGGCTGGGGGGCAGACCCAGGATATGCTGGATAGATTATGTTTTGGCTTGGGAATGCCTCTGTGTCCCCCCGGAAGAATTTGAGGAGATGGCAGGAAAGAGGGAGATCTGGGCTTCTATGCTTAGACAGCAGTGACAGAGAGTGAAAGGATAAAATAAGGCAACAGCTGTAATATTTATTATTTGTACTTTATTTTATTCTGTCTCCAATGTAGGCACCACCAAAGGAGGTCCCCAAAACAATAGAAAACCAGAGGGTGTATGACGAGACAACAGTCGACCCAGAGGATGAGGAGGTATGAACTGGGCTTCATCAGATTATTGTTATCTTTATTTCTGAATTTGGATTAAGTTGCATATGTTTGTGTACGTTATATACAGATTGCTTTTGACGAGGGGACTGATGAATTCTCCGCCTACTTCAACGGGCTGACAAATCCTAAAGTGCTCATCACAACATCAGACAGGCCCAGAGGGGTGAGGGCTCCTGCTGTCATTACAGTCATTTTTATTATTCTTTTATCATTAAATATGCAGAATCTGAAAAATTATAATTTGCTGGTAAATTTTGGATCATTTGAATATTATGCAGAACAAAGAATTTTCTAAAAATCTCTTTACATATTTGAATATTCTTGACTTTGTTACAAAATCGAGCAGAACAGAAGCTACAAGCTTACTTTTAGCTTTTGTGTAAGCGTTTGAAGCTGGTTTTGTTGTTACAGTTTAATTTCTGCACTAAAATAGGATTTACTGTCATAGTAGTTAATAATAGTTGGCAGCCTTCTTGGTGCTAACCACTCTTCCACCTCAAGTGTTGAACGCACAGTGATTTGTGCCACATCATCTGATTTGTGTCTTGCAGAGGACGGTGAGGTTTTGCGAGCAGCTGGCCACAGTCATCCCAAATGCCCACGTGTACTACAGAAGAGGTTTGGCCCTGAAGAGGATCATACCGCAGTGCGTCGCCAGGAACTTCACCTATCTCATGGTCATCAATGAGGATCGACAAGTGCCCAGTATCCTTAAAGGCAGCTGTGCAAGCTCTAGTTCTTTCTTTGGTCAAAAGTCTCATTTTGACCAAATACTGCTGATAATTATGAAAGTTGCACAAACCATGGAAATCTTTGATGCACTCAGCTGTTTTCTAATGCCGAGATCCTTAACCATTAATTAAAGATGGCATGGTTCTCTGTCACTTACCTGACGGGCCGACTGCACACTTCAAAGTCAGCAGTGTTCGACTACGCAAGGAGATGAAGGCAAGATGATAAGTCCAAACTCTTTTTCAAAATGATCCTACTTTCTCACCTATACTATAAACACGTGAAAAGGAAAGTACACCCTCTTTCAATTCTGAGGTTTTACATCAGGACATAGTAAAAATTTAATCTGGTCTTCAGCAGGAGATAAAATCTCAGATGAAGAACAGCACGTAATATTACTCCGTGTACTGTTTGTACAGGGGTTAAGTTACCTGCAGGCAGGTGCAGCTGATAAAATGCACTTGATTAACTGATCAATAGTCAGCGTGGGCACTCCTATAAAAGGAGAAGCATTTAGATGTGTGTTAACACAATGCCAAAACACATCAACAGTGACCTTAAAGAAGAAATTGTTGCTGCCCGAGACTTTTGGAAGGACTATACAAGTCCGTCATTCTGCTGTGAGAAAGATTATTCACAAATAGAAACGTTCAGCACGGTTCAAAGTCTTCCCAGGAAAGTGACATCGCAGCAAATTCACTGCAAGGTCAGACTGTGCGATGCTCAGACTCACTGCAAAAAAGCCAAAAGCTACATTTCAGACTGCAGGCCTCGGTTAGTAAAACATTTGAAGTCCAAAACAGTCCAGTTAGAAAAAGACTGAACAAGTATGAACTCCACAATGATGTGAGACTCATAAAGTCATGTAGAAATACATACCTCATGTTGCTGCTGCTAAAAGACACTGAATCATGTGGTGCACGCGGTGTTTCACACACTGCTTCTGCATTTTGGTTTCTTTAAAAAGAAAAAAACCAACACATTGTATTATGACGTGTGTTGTTCATTTGAGGTTATATTAAAATAACTTTACAACCTGGTACAGTCTAAGTTATTTTTATCATGTTTTATACTTAATAGGTTGAAGAGGTGAAACTGAACGAGGGGGTATTTCCTCTTTGCTTCTGTATGTTACTCCAAACACTGGGACACGCTTTCTTGAAGTTTAGTCATTTGAGATCATCTGGCTCCTTTTCTTTGTCCCACAGAGACGAGGCAAAAATCCAACTGAACACTACCCAGAGGTGATCCTCAACAATTTCACCACTCGTTTGGGACACACCATCGGCCGTCTGTTCGCAGCTCTTTTCCCACAAGAGCCACACTTCGTTGGCAGACAGGTCGCCACCTTCCACAACCAGCGAGACTTCATCTTTTTCAGATTTCACAGGTAAATATTTTTCAACCTTCTACACTAACACATGCGTCTGTTTTAAATCTTACATTTAGAAGGCTAAATAAATCTCTAAAAATATCTGTGAAAGGTACATCTTCAAGAATGAGAAGAAAGTTGGTATTCAGGAGCTGGGACCACGCTTCACCCTCAAACTCCGATCTCTACAAAAAGGCACGTTCGACTCAAAGTACGGAGAGTACGAGTGGGTGATGAAGGTGAGTCATCCTCACAGATGGTTGTTTTTGCAGTAAAACTGTCATCAAGCCACGTGCACATTTGCCTTTAAGCAACCTATTTGCTGTTAGTTTCTACTTTGCCAGTCGTGTTATTACAGTCTAGTTCAACATTTAATTGTGGAAGATTAAAAGAAATGTTTTTGTCACACAAGCTTAAATATCTTTTTTTGATTTCAGCGTCATGAGATGGAAGCCTGCAGGCGAAAGTTCCAGCTTTGAGAAAATAAAACTCTTTTTCCTGGTCAGATGGGAATGATCGTCTGTTATCCAAGATACTTCAGCTGTTTGTGGACTTGCTGAGATTGACTTTACAATGCCCTGGCAACTGTTAAATCTTCAACAACAGCTCAAATTTCCCTTAAAAGTATCATTTCCACTCTTTATTGTAACATGACCTAC